>NC_057727.1:61803774-61823787 GCF_004010195.1 Chiloscyllium plagiosum
TGCAACTTCTCAGTCAAGAGTCAGTGGATGAGTTGGGCTCGGGGGAACGGGGATAGTGGAAGAGGTCATCATTAATCCCTTCAGCCCAACCAGTGGCCAGGGGCTCAATAATACCATGAATAAGATAAATGGTGTCGCTGTTAAGAAATGCTCTTTGAAGCTTCACCTGCTCAGATCACAAAATGTTTTCCTGCATTGCATTCATATTCCTCCCACAAAACTGACAGCAAAACCGGTAATAGCTGCTTTTCTAGTGAACTGGGGGCTCTCGTTCACCCTCATTCACTGCCTTCCCACATCTTACACCAAGCTTTCTGGTGCACAGCCTAGAAACCATGGTCAACACGTACATCCATGTTCAACCCTGTTTGAAATCACTCTCATACCACTTATACGTTTCCTCTAAGGAGTTCAGGTGATTATTAATAGCTACTCACAGCTATGAGTGCCCTGCTGATACATATAGCCAATGAACAGCACAGATAATACCAGCAGCACCATGTATTGTCTGGACCAGAAATGACAATGCATGTTAATTTGAACTGAAATCTCCATGCAAAATATTGAGAGTGAATCAATTTCTCCAGTTATATCTTTCACTATTTCTTTCACTTCCTCATAACCCTTCCATCGTCCCCTCAAACATTCGGTCTTTTCTGTTAGAAATTCCATTTTGGAATTATAATTAAATATAATCTCTTAATCAGACGCTTTAGGTGTGAAATTTATTCACTTAGCTCTCGGGACTAATCTTCACAAATTCATTAGAACTCTTCACTGGAACACATACATGTGGTAATTGCTGTAATAAAATGATTATCAGAATAAACAATGAGGCCTGTTCACACAGAAATTGTGCCTTTTCATTTGTTTCTGTAATTAGTGTGGAGTTAATCAGTAGTCTGGGCACATTTTCAAATGGCGCTTACAGTAAGGTCAGAGGATAATAGTTCTGCAAATGTGTATTTCCGGATGGTCAACATGTAGAAAAATGGCACTATAATATGATAAACTCACTCAGTAATGCTAAATGCTCAATATATGCACATTTGTGTGTTGGAGATAGAGCAGAGACATGGCTACAGCTGACTCAAAAGTGATATCTCACTGACTATTGTGATCGATATTTGATAATGAGCCCAAGAGAGTAATGTACCCTACTGACAGAATGTCTTATTGTTAGGAATGTTAGTCTTATGTTTTCACTCACGGATGTGTCATTGATTAGATTGGATTCCCTACAGTGTGGAAACAGGCCCTCTGGCCCAACAAGTCCACACTGACCCTCCGAAGCGGAACCCACCCAGACCCATTTCCCTCTGACTAACGTACTGAACACTATGGGCAATTTAGCATGGCCAATTCACCTGACCTGTACATCTTTGGACCATGGGAGGAAACCCATGCAGACACAAGGAGAATGTGCAAACTCCACACAGACAGACGCGTGAGGTTAGACTCGAACCTGGGTCCCTGGCTCTGTGAAGCAGTTGTGCTGACCGCTGAGTCACCGTGCCACCCCAGTGATGGAGGCAGCAAATATTTAAGATGGTGGATGGCTGGCCAATCAAACAGGCTAATGTAGTGTGCAATGTTGGAGAGGTTGTTGTTAACGACATACTAAATATTTTGTGTTTTAAGGCGTTATTTAAGCTTTGCAAGTTACCCGTCAATCTATCTCCCACTAGACTATCATTCAATGACTCAACATGAGACTGGTGTTTGCTAAACTGATCCCAATGTAATGATCCCTTCTGAGGATTTTCTCTTCACATCTCAACCCTCTTGATCCCATGATGTGCCTCTTAAACATCTTGAACCCCCAGTCCTGTAAAACATGTTCTCACTCTCTGTCCAAAATAATCAAACTTCCCTTCTTGACTGCATTCATGTCTGCAAACAGAAAGTTCTGGCAGACATTCAGAAAATCTGGGAGCCTTTGCAGAAGCGAATTAGTGTTACAATTTCAGGCCAATTGCCTTTCACAGAGACATGTCAGTGTCCTTCATTCCTCTCTGTTTCTGAATCAACGGTCATTAGCTTTCTCTATATCTCTCTCCAGAAAGCCATCAGAGCTGGACACTAACCCCTGGCCACCCACAACCTTATGGCTATTTCCATTTCAGTTTAACTGACTCTTGAGTGATGATTCCTTGACCATTATTTAAACCTCTCTGCACAATTGGAACAAAATGTCCCTAATCGCTCTGCCTTATCTAAGTCAATCTTCAAACTTTCAAGCACCTTCTCTTTCTTTTCACACCTCAGCCTCTCACCTATGGTTTAAAATTCATTTCCCACCGGGTCAGTCCCTGAGATCTATTTCTTTCTTCCATCAATCTTTGTACTCAGTAATTCTTCATACGTGTTTATCTGTCTTTATTTCAGCCACGCCTTGCCCTCTCCCTTCTGAATTTCCTGCCCTCCTATTCGAACTAAATTTCTTATTTTATTTAAATTGGCCTTCCTTTCTTTCATTAATCATTTATTCATGGGATGTGGGCATTATGAGGTTGACCACCCCTCGGAGAATGGAAACCAAAACACCCAAAGAGGAGCATCTCACCCTATAATCTGTAAAACGCGTGTGAAAGTGGTGTAACCTGCTTTTCAGCAACTTCTATTGGTTAAATAAAATAAATCCCTTACAGTCACTTCAAACTCAACAAGTAACAATTTGCTTATCTAACTCTAACAGTGAACAAATTAACTAAACTATTAACAAACTGAAAAAAAAACCCTTGTAGCTACTAACTATTCCTGAATACATTAAGTTTCTAATGGTAGACCGTTCCAATATATACAAATCTCACTTATATACAAAAAAAAGAGTTTAGTCTTTCAAAACTTTAGCCAGGTTATGTATCTTCTGGAATGTTCTGTGTCTCCTCCATTGAGTCTTCTATCTGGGACAACTTTTTCCATCGATTCTTCTATTAGGAGCACCTTTGTCCTTGGATTCTTCATTGTTGGTACCGTTATTATTTAGATAGTGCTTTCTTTTATACGTGGATGATTATGAGAGTTAATTTTTGTCTCACGAGCTGAAGGATGTTAGCTCTGCCAATGGCAGTTAGTCTGGGGTCTTTTCCAACTGCCCCCTTCTTTTATACCCCGTGCAAACTCCACACAGTTAGTTGCCTGAGGCAGGAATTGAACCCGGGTCTCTGGCGTTGTGAGGCAGCAGTGCTAACCACTGAAAGATAGTGCTTTCTTTTATACGTGGATGATTATGAGAGTTAATTTTTGTCTCATGAGCTGAAGGATGTTAGCTCTGCCAATGGCAGTTAGTCTGGGGTCTTTTCCAACTGCCCCCTTCTTTTATACCCTTCATGACATATCAATATTTTTTACATTGGATTGGTCTCATGTTGTCAAAACAATTGGATTTGAATTTTAATCGGTTTTTGTTATCTAAGTGTCTGGTTCAAATTGATTGGTTAAATTCAAAAACCTGTTACCTTGGTAAAAACTGCCACTTGGCCTGCTAATTTTACGGCTTTTTGATACAAATGTTTCAGTTTGGGTTCTCTGTGTCCTTGCAAACTCACTGTGCTGCTCACAGGCATCCATTTTAATCTCCAGGCACAGACAAAACACCATCTTTTAAATGGACCATGCAATGCTTTACCCATCTTACTATTATACAATTTTACACACACCAAATTCTAACTTTCTGCCTCCCTTTCTTCTATTACTCTACCCAACTTCGCAACAATTACTAGAAAGGCCAGCATCACTAACAGTAAGCAACCTTGTTAGAAGCACCTCAGTTCAATACACTAGGAGCACTCTCAGCAGTTCTGCTTGCTATATTATTAAGAAGATGTGGAGACAATGATATAGGTACAAAAACAAATACCGGAACTAAGAGGTGATACCTGTCAGAAAAGACTGAACAGACTGGGACTTCTTTCTATAGTCAGAGAGGTCCACAGCACAGACAAGTCTATGTCAGCCACAACAACCATCTATTCTCATCCTATTTTATGCCTCTCAAAATTTTATTAATCTGAATGATGTCCCCTGTCAATCTTCTCTGCTTCAAGAAAACAATTTCTGTCTGACCAATCTCTTTTTACAATTAAAGCTTCCCAGTCAAGACAACATCCTGGTAAATTTCCTCTGTACCCTCTCCAGTGCAATCACATCCCTGCTGTAATGTTGACTCTAGAATTGCCCTCAACACTCTTGCTGTGCCTTAACTAATGTTTGACACAGTTCCAGCATAATCTCCTAAACTCGAGCCCTTGACTAATAAAGACAAGTAACTCATATGCCTTCTTAACTGCTTTACCCACCCATCCTTAAGAGACATCACACTGAGGTCTTTTCCATCCACAGTGCTTCCCAAAGTGCCAACCAATGAGAGAAACTCAGCAGGTCTGGCAGCAGATGTGGAGAGAGAGTTGAGTTAACGTTTCAGGTCCAGTGACCCTTCTTCAGAACATTACTCTTAACTCTGCTTTCACTCCACAGTTGCCCCCAAACCTGTTGAGCATCTCCAGCAATTTCTGTTTTTGTTTCAGATTTCCAGCATCTGCAGTTCTTAATTTTAACTACCAATTTTCATGCTTACCTTTGCCTTGTCTGTCCTATCCAAGTGCATCACCTCACATTTATCTGGACTGAGTTCCATTTGGCACTGATCAGCCTATCTATATCCTCTAGTAGTCTAAGGCTATCGTCCTCACTATTTACCATCCCGCCAATTTCTACATCATCAGTCACTGATCAAAACTCATACATTCAAGTCTAAATCCTTTCTATAAACCACAAACGTCAAGGGCTGTTTTCTGAGGGTCATCTAATAGAAAGCTTCACAATGACGAAAGGAGTTGTTTGTAAATGAAACCCCAAGACTGGAACTGTGAAGTAATCACTAAAGAATTCAAAGGGAAATGTAAGAATGACATTGTTATCCAGAAAATGATGAAAATGTAGAATTCATTGTCACAGGGAGTAATTGAGGTCAATAATGTAGATGTGATTAAGGAGAAACTAGGTAAGCACAATGAAGAAAGGATTAAAAAGATATGTTGATGGAGTCAGATAGCAGAGATGGGTGGAGACTTGTGTGAAATGCAAATATGTGTAAATGTATGGCCTGTTGGATGGAACAGTCTGTTTTATACTGTAATCACTTTGTAATTAACACATTTTGTAATTATAGCTCAAAGGGTGCACATTCTAGCATGGCTGGAATACTGTTCCTTAATCCATACGTTACTAGGTTTAGAACATAGAACATAGAAGAATACAGCGCAGTACAGGCCCTTTGGCCCTCGATGTTGCGCCGATCCAAGCCCACCCAACATATACTAACCCACTATCCTCCATATACCTATCCAATGCCCGCTTAAATGCCCCAAAATCATGTGCGACTCTTCAGTTAACTGCAAGGCAAAAATAACCCACTATTTCATTAAAACTTGCAGCAAGTATTAAGTATTTTCTTTTACTGACAAGCTCAATATCAGAGGTTCAGCTGCCTCTGCTCTGTTCCTCCCCTTTTGCCCACCACCCCCCCCAGAAATACCCCAACCTTATTGGAGTGAGGTAAGTCCAAAGATATGCAGGTAAGGTGAATTGGCCATGCTAAATTGCCCATACTGTCCTGGGATGTGCAGGCTAGATGGATTAGCATCAGGAAATGGAGAGTTACAGGGATAGGTTTGGGGGATGGGTCTGGGTAGGGAGCTCTTTGGATGGTTGGCATGGACTCGATGGGCCGAATGGCCTGCCTCCACATTGTAGGGATAGATTCTATGATTTTATGAAATAATTGATTTAGTTATGAAGTTTTATCTGAGCATGAGAACAAAGAGGTTAGGAGAAATGGACAGGTGCTCTCATTGACCGGATGAGACTAGTGGTGCCCCTCAGAGATCTTTAAGAAGCCTCAACTAAACCCCATATTTATTAATGACTTAGATAATGGAGTAGAAATATGCAGATGGCACAAACGTTAATGGACAAATTGCTGGCAAATAAACTTTATGTTGGAAAATGTACTTTGGACCTAAAAAGATAGACAAGATACTTTCTAAATAGTGGAAAGCTAGAAACCATAGCAGTCCAAGAAAATGTAGCATTCCAGTTACATTCGTAGCCTGGGCAGCTGACAGCCCAGAGGACTCAACATTGAGTTCTCCAATTTCAAATAACCTCCCTTGCCCCCCCCCAACTTCCTTCCCAGCCCCTCCCCCTTCCTTCCACCCCTCACAGCCACCAACTGGATTCATTCCTCCCATTGACCAATCAGATCGTACCCTCTGCTAGTCTTCACTTATCCCCACCCTCTTTATCTGCAGCTCCCCCTACACCCACCCCAGTCCTGAAGAAGGGTTACACCCGAAACATCAACTTCTCCATCTCCTGATGCTGCCTGGCTTGTTGTGTTCTTCCAGCCTCCTGCCTGTTTACATTGATCATCAGAGCATTTTGCCACCTTTCTGCCCAGCTCTGCAGCTTCTCTATGTCCTGCTGTAACCTGCCACATCCTTCCTCACTGTCAACAACTCCTCCGACTTTCGTATCATATCAGGCTTGTTGTGTTCTTCCAGCCTCCTGCCTGTTTACATTGATCATCAGAACATCATGGACAAATAGAGTAAGTAAACAGAAAAACTAATGCAATCCTGTTGTTCCACCTAGAGGCCAAGAATACAAGGGGGTAGAGTTATACTTCAGCTATACACAGACTTTGATTGGACTGCACCTGGAGTTCTGACCTTGCAGAGTGTTCCTAATAGATTCACCAGGAACATTACTGAACTTCAAGGGTTGGATCAGCAGGAGACCTTTCTGAGACTTAGAAGACACAAGAACCTTTCAAGATATAAAGGGGGACAGTTGGAATCCAGACATAGATGTCATAATCTAAAACATCAAGTTTTCCAGAAGTGGAATGAGGAAACATGTCTATACACAAAGGCTACTAAGAGTATGGAACTCTCTTCCTCAAGCAACAATTCATGATAGGTTGCTGTAGCTGAGTGTCAATTTCTTGTGGTTCCTGTACAAGGATCTATACGTCTCTCACAGTTCACAGTTTCCCATAATTCAAAAAATGTCCTTTTGTCCTATTTTCCTTTCAAGTGGATAGCTTCAAACTCTCCACACACTATTCCGCTTGCAATGTCCTTAACTACTGAACTCAACCTGCATACAAGATGGTGGCGGCGGCAGAGTAGGCAATGTCCAGACTCTTCACAGTTTCCCATAATTCAAAAAATGTCCTTTTGTCCTATTTTCCTTTCAAGTGGATAGCTTCAAACTCTCCACACACTATTCCGCTTGCCATGTCCTTAACTACTGAACTCAACCTGCATACAAGATGGTGGCGGCAGAGTAGGCAATGTCCAGACTCCTGTGCTGAAACTTGTCCTCTTTTTTTTCTTTTCCTTTGTCCCCCTTCTTCTCTTCTCAGTTTTTATTTTAGCTTTCGCTTAAACTTACCTTCTATAGTCAGCTCCACTGTAGGCAGGTGGCTTCACTGGGGTCCTGAGCGGCAGTATCTTCAGAGGCAGCATAGCTACAGAGTCATCTGGCCTGTGAAGCCCTTGTGGCATTTTAATGGTGGCATGGCGTGGGTTGGTGCAGCCCGGAACAAGACTGTAGCAGTGAAGAAGGACAAGTTGCACTCTCTTCAACTTATCTTTCTTTATTATTTTCTTTTAAGTTAATGAGAATGACGCCGATGCTTGGCAATGATATAAACTTGCCACTGTATTTTATACTGAATACACGTGACAATAAATGATACAATTCAGTTCAATTCCTTTATCTCTTTGCAGAGAGCTCTCTGGAGGGCTCGATGGGCCGAACGACTTCTTTACGCACTGTTGGGATTCTATGTTTTGCTTCAGATTTCCAACATCTGCAGTTCTTTGTATCCATTTATTTTACTCTCTGTTTTCTGCCTGTTAACTAATCCTGAGTCTACCTTACCCTGAATTCCATTAATCCTGATTTTTCCTGACAACCTGATGTTGCATCGAATGATTTTTTTGAAGATCCAGAAATGGTTACAAAGGGATGGTAGTACTGATGTAGCGATTTGTAGGTTAATAGACCTCTTCCCAGGCTATTTGTTCAGGTTCCTCCTTAGGTTAAATGAAGGCTGGTAGCTTTATGGCCCAGAGTTACTGAAGTGTATTTGTGCCTGAAGTATAATCTAAAGTATTGTGTGACTGACAATTTTTTCCAGTCATTTTCTATGTTCTATGTTCTGTGTTCTATTTTCAGGCTTGGTACAGGGTAATTTTCTCCCGGAGGGGGATGGGAAGAGTAGTGAGTTGTAACCCCACCCTATTCCTTTACCACCTTCCAGACTAGAAACCGAAAGAACTGCGGACGCTGTAAATCAGAAACAAAAACAGAAATTGTTGGAAAAGCTCAGCAGGTCTGGCAGCACCTGTGAAGAGAAATCAGAGTTAACGTTTCGGGTCCAGTGACCTTTTCTCAGTTCTGTTTTTGTTCGACCTTCTAGACCCTTTCCTTCTCCTAGATCTTTTACCCCTTCCCCACCTATAGGGAATTCTCATGCGTCACCCACACTGATATGGCAGTCTGTCAATGATGTGCTAAACGCTGGTGTGGTTACTAACTGAATTTGCAAATGCTGATGCATGCAATTAATTGGCAGGGGCCATGTTGCACGCCACCTCCTCAAATATGTGCATCTTGCATCGTTATTGTTTTGCATCTATCGGCGCAAACAAAACTTTTTAAGCCTTCATGACTGTCTGGAAATGAAAAAGAGAAATACAAGTAAGAGTTTTCTTTTACAACATGTTATAATCAGCAAATGTTACATAGAAATGCATGGAACTTCTGAAGGTGAAAGATGAATGGCTTCTAGGAGCAGTTACAAGGGAACTCTGTTGAAAGTGACAGTAATAAATGACCACCAGGAGCAATTAGAATTGTTTTAGGAGACAGAAAGATTTGAGGGACATGATGAGAAGGCAGGTTGCTGGATTTGATATATAAACAAGAAGCAAGCTCAATTTTTTCTTTAAAACATTCTTAAGCTCTGAACCAAACTCTCGCTGCATCTGCAGGATCAAGTGAATTGCTGTGGTTCAGATAAATGACCTACACTGAAAAATGTAAATGTGTTTTCTTTCTTCTTTCAGATACTGAATGACTTGGGTGTTTCGAGCATTATCTAATTTTTATTTGCTGTACTTTGGCTTGAAATGCAGTAAAATCAAGTCTGACTACACTGTCTATAAAAACAAATGAAATTAAGTAAAAGAAAAAGAGAGACTCATGGTGGGGAGAGGGATTGGGACAGTTATAGCCCCACTCCCATATCACCTTCTAGAACTTTTCTTCTCCTCGATCTTCTACCTGTTCTCCACCTCTAGGGCATACTCTTGCATAGGGATAAAGGGTAGGATTAAAGAGAAACCCGAGGCATTCCATACATACATTAAAAACAAGAGAATAACTAGGGAGTAAGTAGGACCACTCAAGGATAATGGAGAGAACTTATGCTTGGAGGCAGGGGATGTGGGTGAGATCCTAAATGAATACTTTTCATCAATATTCACCCAGGAGAACAATATGGAGGATAGTAAGATTAGTGTGGAGCATGCTAATATGCTAGGCCATTTTAAGTTCAAGAAAGAAGTGGTGTCCCCAATGGCTCAATGGTATCTATCCCAAGTGAGTCTCACATCAGTGATTGGGAAGGATATACATGCATTTGGAAAAGCATGACCTAATTAGGGACAATCAGCATGGCTTTGTGTGGGGCAGGTCACATCTTACTAACTAGATTGAAAGTTTCAAGGAAGTGACAAAGGTGGTGAGTGTAGAGCAGTGGATGTTGTCCACGAGGATTTTAGTAAGGCTTTCCACAAAGTCCCTCATGGTAGGCTCATCCAGAAGTTTAAGATGCATGAGATCCATGGCGACCTGGTCATTTGGATTCAAAATTGGCTTGCCCATAGAAGGTGAAGGAGAGTAGCACAAGGGTGTTTTTCAGACTGGAAGTCTGTGACTAGTGGTGTCCCACAGGGACCTCTGCAGTTTGTGATATATATAAATGACATGGATGAAGATGTAGATGGGTGGGTTAGTAAATTTGCGGACGACATAAAGATAATGCAGAAGGTTGTCAAAGGATACAGTTGGATATAGATCAGTTGCAGATAAGAGAAGAGAAATGGCAGATGAAGTTTAATCCAGGTATGGATGAGGTGCTGAACTTTGGGAGATCAAATGTTACGAGAAAGTATAATGGCAGGATCTTGAACAGCATAATGAACAGAGGGATCTTGGGGTTCAAGTCCATAGCTCCTTGGAAGTGGCTACACAAGTAGATAAAGTGGTAAAGAAGGCATATGGCATGCTTGGCTTTACTGGTCAGGGTATTGAATGTAAGAGTCAGGATGTCATGTTGCAGCTTTATAAAACTTTGGTTCGGCTACACCTAGAGTATTGCGTTCAATTCTGGTCGCCACATTACAGGAAGGATGTGGAGGCTTTTGAAAGGGCGCAGAAGAGGTTTACCAGAGTGCTGCCTGGATTAAAGGGCATGAGCTATAAGGAATGCTAGAAAAACTCAGGTTGTTTTCTCTGGAGCAGCGGAGGCTGAGAGGAGACATGATAGAAGTTTATAAAATGATAAGATGCATAGACAGGGTTGACAGAATCTTTTTCCCAGGGTTGAAATGCCTAATACTAAGGGGCATACATTTAAGGTGAGAGGGGAAAGTTCAAAGGAGATGTGAGGGGCAAGTTTTTATACACAGATAGTGGTAGCAGTGTGGGCGGGGGGTGGTGATGGAGGCACGTACGATAGGGATGTTTAAGGGACTTTTAGATAAGCACATGAATATGAGAGGAATGGAGGGATATGGACAAAAGGCAGGCAGAAGAGATTAGTTTAATCTGATGACATGTTCAGCACAACATTATTGGGTTGAAGGGCCTGCTCCTGTGTTACGTTGTTCTATGTTCTGTGTTATACATGGCGAAAGTAATGGATGTCTTCATAAATCCAAAGGCTCGTTCCTGAGCATGGTATTTTTGGGGCAGCATGGTGGCTCAGTGGTTGGCCTGCTGCCTCACAGCACCAGGGACCTGGGTTCAATTCCAGCCTTGGGTAACTGTCTGTGTGGAGTTTGCACATTCTCCCCGTGTCTGCGTAGGTTTCCTCTGGCTGCTCTGGTTTCCTCCCACAGTCCAAAGATATGGAGGTTTAGGTGAATTGGCCATTGCACATAGTGTTCAGGGATGCCTAGCTTAGGTGCATTAGCCAGGAGCAAATATAGGGTAAGGGAGTGGGTTACTCTTCAGAGGGTTGGTATAACTTGTTGGGCCGTAGGGCCTGTTTCCACACTATAGGGATTCTAATTCTATTTTCATCGGAATGTAATGGGCTCGGGATTCATGAATCTTTCACTCCTGCCTGGTTTTGGTGGCGTGGGAGTCTGAAATCTAAAATGTGCAGATTTGACCATGTATGATCATGACTGAACCTTGTGGATTTGTTTGCACAGTTAGCGTATCTTTTTGGAGACGTAAACTTCCTTTGGTGAAAGTTCCATCTTCCGCAACTACACTGGCCCCACCCCCCATCTTTTTGGAGACGTAAACTTCCTTTGGTGAAAGTAAGGTGTCCTTTGGAAGAGGTCGGGTGTTCTTTGGGATTGCTAAAAGTAGACAAGCTTGCGTGTAATGAGTGCACAAACTCATCAAGACTGTCAAGCTTTCAAAGAACTGTCAAAGGGACCTGTCAAGAATATTAAAGCATTTAAAATTCAGACCTTTTAATCTTTGAAAAGAAGCTTGGAGAGTTAAAGAGTTATTGCCTTACATTTCAATGTGTCAGTTAACATTAGCCTGGGGATTTCTATTTCTGGATTATTGCATCAAGACTGGTTTTACAAGGATCTAATCAGAACATGGGCCCTGGAGTAGGCCATTCAGCCCCTTGTGCCTGCTCCACCATTCAATAAGATTATGGCTAATCTATGGCCCAACTCCACATGCATACTTTGGGACCGTGTCCCTTAATACCTTTGCTAATAAAAAAAAAGTCTATTTCAGATTTAAGTTTAACAATTATATTAGCATTGACTGCCATTTAAGGAAGAGAGTTCCAGATCTCCACTGTTCTTTGTGTGTGGAAGTGCTGTCTTCCATCTCTCCTGTAAGGGCTTTACCCTAATTCTTAGACTATGTCCTCTGGTTCTATAATCTTCAACCAATTTGTCTTTACCTTGACTTTCTCTGTTAATATCCTGAAACCCTCGATTAGGTCACCCCTTAACCTTCTAAATTCTAGAAAATAAAGGCCTCATTTGTCTAATCTTTCCCCAAAACTTAATCCTTGAGGTCCAGGTATCATCATTGTAAACTTGCATTGAACTCCCTCCACGGTTAAAACACTAATCCGAAGGTGTGGTGCCTAATCTGCTCACAGTACTCCAAGTGGGGTCTAACTAGGGCATAACTGCATCCCTGTACTCTAGCCCTTTAACTACGAAGGCCAATATTCCATTAGCCTTCTTCACTACCTTCTGCAGCTGCTCATGATATTTTAAACAGATATGCACTTGTACACCCAAAACTCACTGGAGATCCACTGTATTTGACTTCGTGCTTTCTAAAAAATACCCTGACCAATCCATCTGCCACAGCTTTGCCTGTTCACCTAATCTGTCAATCCCCTGTTCTAATGTTATGCTATCATTAACACTGTCTACAATGCTGCCCAATTTTGAATTGTCAGCAAATTTGGATATTTGATTTTTGATGCCATTATCTAAACTGTTACTGAGTATTGTGATCAACTGATGCTCTAATACAGACCCCAGCAGGACACCACTAACCACATCCTGCCAATTTTGATATTTATCCCTCAACCCAACTCTGTTTTCTGCCACTCAATCAATTACTTTTCCAGGTCAGTAATTGGCCCTCAGTTCTGTGGGCTTCCACCTTAGCTAATAGTCTCTTGTGTGAGACTTCATCAAAGCCTTCGGGAAGTCCGTATTAAACAATGTCCATTGACTTACCTCTATCCATTATTATGTCATCTGTTCAAAAATCTCTATGAGGTTTGCCAGGCAAGACTTCATTGGGTGTTCCTTTCAATTCACAGTCTGACAGTGACAATTGGTTTTGTACTTTTTGATTTGGGACCGTTAATTCTGAGGTTTTCTACTTTTTAAAGGAATATTTGGTTTATGGTGCTTTATTGAGATGAAAGAATGTAAACATTATAAGTGTGTTTCTCAGTACAGTCAAGTGTACAATGAACTTACTTTATTTAATGGAATTTTATTTCTCCCCATCTGTGCATGGGTGCTGAGGTCTCCCCATCATGGATAGTAGATAAGTTGGAGCAGTCAGTAAAAGAACAAAAGAGGTGCATGCTTTGACATTAAGTTGTCATTAGGGCTATGAAACACCAGGGCTTGGTGGTGTGGATGGTGTAGGGGGCATTAGTGTGGGCATGGAGGGTATGATTGTTACAGCTGGTATGGATGGGCAAGGAAGGTGATGACTGGAGGTATGTTTTCGGTTACCATTGTGCAAGCTTTTTGACGATCTCACCCCTGCACCCAAGTATCCTCTTTATGCCTTTGTCCACCACCTCCTTGAAAATGGAAAGCTCGAGCAGGCATCTTCAAAGTCGAAAAGTGTGACAATGGAAAAACACAGCAACTCAGGCAGCACCCAAGGGGCAGGAGAGTCAACGTTTCAGGCATAAGCCCTTCATCAGGAATGGAGAAAGTGAGGACTGCAGATGCTGGAGATTAGAGTCGAGAGTGTGGCACTGGAAGAGCACAGCAGGTCAGGTAGCATCCGAGGAGCAGGAATATCGACGTTTCAGACATAAGACCTTCATCAGCAATGTCAGGCATCCTCAAAGGTCTGATTTGTGGAGCCAGGAATTATCCCATCTGACCTGGAAAACAAATCTGGCTAAAGAAGTGCCATTGTCTGGGTTGCTGGCACTCAGATATCAGCTTCAGCCAATACTAGTATCACCTGATCAGATATCTGGACTAGTCATTTACCTCTACCTTCACTAGAATCATACTTGCTACTGAAAGGAGAAAACTAAGAAGACAGATTACACAGACTCGGTTTGCACAGGAAAGGGATAGAGTACTTGGAGACATGTTGTAAAGACAACAATCTCTCCCTCAATGTTAGCAAAACAAAGGAGCTGGTCATCGACTTCAGGAGGCAGTGTGGAGGACATGTCCCTGTCTATATCAGTGGCGCTGAGATGGAGGTGGTTCAAGTTTCTAGAAATAACTATCGCCAATGATCTATCCTGGTCCATCCACGTTGATGCTACAGTCAAGAAAGCACATCAATACCTCCATTTCCTTAAGAAGGCTAAGGGAATTTAATAGATCCACAATGATTTATTTTTACAGATGCACTTTATTTTTATAAGAAAATTATGAGATTTGATGAGAAAGGTAGAATTAACAGAAAGGATTGATGAGGCTAATGTGGTTGATCTCGAGTATGTGTACTTTCAAAAGGTGTGTGACAAAATATCAAATAATTGGCTTCTTGGAAATAGGTAAGTGTAACAGGATTAATCAAACAGTAGCAGCTGATTGACAAAAAGCAAAGAGTAATAGTGAGTGGTCGATTTTCTGACTGTAGAAGGGCACATAGTGTGCTTCCCTGGGTCAGTATTAGGACTGGCAGCTTTTTTTTGATATTTATTAATGACCTGAACTTTGCTAATAAAGGACAGATACTGGAAGTTGGTATGGACCTTAGATATGCAGTGACCAGTGAGGCACTGAGTAAAAGATTTCAAGAGGACAGAGAGAGGATGGTAAATGGGAAGACATGGGCAGATGAAATTTAATGCAGAGAATGATGCAGTGATACATCTTGCAGGAAAAATGTATTGAATTTTAAAATATTGCAAGAATAGAGAATTCAGGAGTGAGTGGTGGAAATATGTATGAATGCAAAACTTTGAAGATAATGCAATGGTAAGTTGAGAAGATTAGTAAAACAAAGATATGGTTTTATTGATAGAAAAACAGAACAAATAGCAAAGAAGTTGCGCTCTACCTCCTCAGAACATTGGTTATCCCTCAGCTGTTTTCATATCTGGGCACTACACTTTGACAGGGCTGTTAAGGCTTTAGAGATGGTGCTGAAGATACTTATGAGAATGATGCCAGCTATGAGGGATTCTAGTTACAGTGAATGACTGGGAGGGGTTTGGAATAGTCTTCTTAGGGCAAAGAAGGTTAAAAGGAGCAAAAACAGAAATTGCTGGAGAAGCTCAGCGGGTCAGTCCAGTTTAGGAAACCTGGTCAGCACGGACAACTTGGGCCAAAGGGTCTGTTTCCGTGCAGTATGACTCTATGACGCTGTAATTGTCAAAGGCTGGCACTAGTTAAAAGTAGACTACACTATTTAAAGCCAGTCTGAAGTTTAGAACAAATTCTTCTCTGTGGCTTAAACAGGTGCTCCAATCTATTCCGCTACTAAGCCTACCATGGGAAAGACTCAAGTCAGGCACAACACAGGAAAGTAAAGCAAAAAACTGTGTATGCTGGAGATTTGAAGCAAGCAACAGATAGAAATGTAATTCTGAAGAACGGTTGTCAGACTTGTAATGTTAACTCTGTTCTCTTTTCACAGGTACTGCCAAACCTGTAGAGCTCCTCCAGTGATTTGTTTGCTAACCTAGGAAAGGGCATCTCTGAGATTTTCCATTGCTAATCTGAGGTTCTTAATGAGTGCGGTGCAACAGAGGGGAGATGTGCTCCATCCACAGCAGGGCCTGCAGAGTAGCAACCAATGTCATGAGCCATGCCCGAGAATCTGGATGTAGTGTGGCAAAAGTTTGAATGACCTCACATAAGTAATTAAGCCCTTATATTTGTCTTATCCCACTAATTTCACCAGTAGACTCAATCAACACTCAATTCATCCATCACTTATCCACCAATATCTCAAATAATTAGGACTGTGGACATTCAGTTTCTGGATCAGTGGTGCTGGAAGAGCACAGCAATTCAGGCAGCATCCGAGGACAGGCAAAATCGACGTTTCGGGCAAAAGCCCTCGTCGATTTTGCCTGTCCTCGGATGCTGCCTGAATTGCTGTGCTCTTCCAGCACCACTGATCCAGAATCTGGTTTCCAGCATCTGCAGTCATTGTTTTTACCCTGTGGACATTCAGTGTAGACTCAATGGGCCAAATGGCCTCTTTCCACACTGTAGAGATTCCATGACTCTAATCTTCCATGATCCATATTCATTGTTGCACCTCAGCCTCACTGCTGCAAGCCTCCCACACAGATCTCGCAGCTCTCACTCAGTATTACCGAGGTCCTCCACAAGTTGATAGACTCAAATTTCAAACTGTTTAAAATCCATGATCTGTAGGTTGCTTAACAGGACAACAGCAATTTTGAGGCTTACCGTTTCATCATGAGATTCGATCCACTGTATTTGATCTAGTACTCAGCACCAATTGTACTCAGACATTTTTCTCTGAGGTATTAAGAGACTGTCGCAGTCTGAAATATTCACTAGGTAGGTTTTTCTTTGTACGTTCACTCAATTCTGAACTCTAGGAAGTTAATTATGTCTTGTACAACGGAGCATCAGATAACTAATAAGGAATCCATCATATCATGAGTTGAACTATGAAAACCATGTTTGCTTCCTCTTATTTCACAGTAAGATATTCTGGAAGTCTCATTCAAGCCAATTTTACTTGTTCTGCTAAAAAGGCCAATTAAGCTATTTTGGCAACAATAATGGGGGGTAAACATTGACCAGAACAAGTGAAAAGAGAGCTGGCCAATTGCAAAGACTTGGGGCTTCACTGAGACCCACACTGAGATTCTGTCTTATATTCCACCTTCCCACATCCCAATGACACAAAGGCAAAGAAATGTCCAAGAGGTAACGTGGAGAATGTTATCATTGAATGAGTCTAAGAGGTGCGCAATGTGCTTTTCTTCAATAATATTGAAATAGTTCTATTGTCCAGCACAGCAGCAACTGCCAATATTGTCCATCAGATATGGCATCCCATTACCCTTCAATATCTGATCACAGCCCACACATTTTCAGCAGTGAATAGAAATGCAAAGGGATAAAGCTGGAAATGCACAGCAAAGACTGATTAATGTCCAAGTCGCAACTCGCTGTCAGAATCTCTTGCATTATGTTTCCAGAAGAGAACAACTTTGTAATTATCAATCATAGCTCCCTCTGCATCTAAATTATAACGCTCAGCAGTACAGCACTCAAACATTAATAAAACAGAACAGAATGGGAAGATTTTTGTCTTGCGCTTATCAGAATGCAGAAAAAGACTGAAGGAAAGAGACACTGTTTTGTACAGAATGGGAAGATGGTGATGACTGGTTTGGCTATGAAGAGAGTGAATCAATTTCAGTTAATTAAGGATTATATTTTCAGTCATATTATAAGAGCAAAGGGGATGTATTGAAGACCGGCGAGGTGTGTAAGAACCGCACTATCTGAAAGATAGAATTGTAAAAAATGCAGGAATGGCCTCTAAAAAATGCAGGAAAATAGTAGATTATATAATATTTTTGTTACAAGGTTTTGTATAAAGCTTGGAAATGTCCTTAACTCACTCGAGTTAGTTTCATACTTCAAGGCAATAAGACTGGCTCTCCTTGCATATGCATGACAATAAACTATTGTAGACCTTTTTTTTGACTCCTCTTATCAATTACAAACAAATACTGAAACTCAGCATCTCTAGAGAAAGGAACAGAGTTGACATTTAAAGTCCTCTTGTCAACTTGTCTGATTACAAGCCCGAATTGGCATGGAGATGCAGCAAGAACAGTTAACCATCAAGCTTCACAATGCAGACAGTCAGATTCTGACTCGTGAGAACATTGCCATGGGGAGGCAGCAGAGTTTAACTGCTTCTGTGAACTCGGCCTTTTCTTTGGAAAAAGATACAATCTATATATAAACAAGATCCTGAGTATTTTTGCATGTAGCTACTAGTGCACATAACTGCATCATACTGAGAGTTTAGTTGATGATCTTAAATTAGTTGCAGTTTAACTCTGAGCACAGTCTGGATTATTTAGCATATGATATCCAATAGTAGCATCATGTCTAATTAATGGTGGATATATTTTTCTGAGGCTTGTGATAACGGCTAATTAACCATGAGTAGCCTGCTGTCCATGGTGAATGGTCAACAGGATATACTGTTTGATATGGTCCAATATTCATTGAGGTGTCTAGCCTACATAGTTGGCATCACATCAGCACTGAAACTCATAGACCACATTGCTCATGTTAGGCAAGGCACAATGTCTCTTTTGGCTTGATGGCAACATGCTGTTGGTGGAGAAACCTACTTACGGATCCACTATCTACAAGTTTTTGAGACACCTTCCCCTTCATGAGTAATTTGAGATAGGTTGAGCATCAAGTTTACATGGTGAACAGATGGCTCGGGCCCTATTCACAAGGTTGCCAATAGAATTCGACCTATAGCATGTAACTATAGAGACTCCAATGAGTATATTGACTGGAGTGTGTAGACTTTTGGTGGATAGTAGTTAAAAATCTATATTCCAACTTCTGATCTAAGCCATGGAGGAAGCTAAATTAATAAATAAATAACTAAGTCGAGAGTGTGGTGCTGGAGAAGCGCAGCAGATCAGGCAGCATCTGAGGAGCAGGAGAATCGACGTTTCAGACGTAAGCCCTTCATCAGGAATGAGGCTTGTGGGCCAGGGGGCTGAGAGATAAATGGGAGGGAGTGGGACTGGGGGGAAAGTAGCTGGGAATGTGATAGGTAGATGAAGGTGGGGGGTATGGTGATAGGTCAGAGAGGAGGGTGGAACAGATAAACGGGAAGGACAATGGACAGGTCAAGAGGTGCCAAATTGGAGACTTGGGACTGGGATGAGGTGAGGGAGGGGAAATTTGGAAACTGGTGAAATCCACATTAATCCCTTGTGGTTACAGTGTCGCAAGGTGGAAGATGTGGTGTTCTTCCTCTCGGCGACGGGTGATTAGGGTTTGACAATGGAGGAGTCGCAGGACCTGCATGTCCTTGGTGGAGTGGGAGGGGGAGTTGAAGTGTTCAGTCATGGGGGGGGCAGTGGGTTTGGTTGGTGCAGGTGCAGGTGTCCCAGAGATGTTCTCTGAAACGATCTTCAAGTTGGCGTCCTGTCTCCCAGACCACATCAGGTGCAATCGATACAGTGGATGACATTTGTGGAAGCACAGGTAAATTTCTGTCAAATGTGGAAGGATCCTTTGGGGCCTTGAACAGAGGTCAGGGGGCAAGAGTGAGTGCAGGTTTTGCACTTCTTGCGGTAGCAGGGGAAGCTGCCGGGAGTGGGATGTGGGCTGGTGGAGGGCGTGCACCTGACGTGGGAGTCGCAGAGGGAATGGTCTCTCTGAAATGCTCATGGGCTGGGTCTGATAGAGATAGAATTAGAGAGACCATTCCCTCCGCAACGCCCTTGTCAGATCCATGTCCTCCCCCCACCAGCCCACACCCCACTCCCAGCACCTTCCCTTGCCACTGCAAGAGGTGTAAAACCTGTGCCCGACCTTTCCCTCACCTCCATCCAAAGCCCCAAAAGGTCCTTCCACATCCTGCAGAGATTTTCCTGCATCTCCAAACACCTCATCTACTGCGTCCGTTGTTGTCGATGTGGTCTCCTTTACATTGGAGAGACAGGACGCCAACTTGCGGAACGTTTCAGAGAACATTTCTGGGACACACGCACTAAACAACCCCACCGCCCTGTGGCTGACCACCTCAACTCCCCCTTTCACTCCGCCAAGGACATGAAAGTCCTGGGCCTCCTCCATTGCCAAACTCTAACTACCCAATGACTTGAGGAAGAACACCCCATCTTCCGCCATGCTACCCTCCAACTGCACGGCATTAATGTCAATTTCACCAGTTTCCTCATTTCCCCTTCCCCCACCTTATCCCAGATCCAACCCTCCAACTTGGCACCCCCAC
>NC_057727.1:61823881-61847409 GCF_004010195.1 Chiloscyllium plagiosum
GGATTCTGATCTCTAGCATCTGCAGTCCTCACTTTCTCCCAGTCAGAATCTCCTGCCTGCTCTGAGAAAAAGGATTAACAGTTCACTTCTTGCGGTTATACTCAATCAATCGGTACACTCCTCTCATTCTGGGTAAAATGGTCTTCCTTTTCTGAAGTCTGTCTCTTATGTCTGAGTTCTGATGAAAAGTTTCAACTTCCCGTCTCCTCTTCATAATGTTTAAGTTATAATGCTGTACAGCACTCATGTTTTGAAAATTCTGAATTTAAACTTGGACTATTTTAATAATGACTTTAAAATAAAAGCCATGTGTAGAGTTTCCCCCATATTATTTTTCTATTAAGTATAAGCATGAAATAACTATTTATCAGTAAATCATGAGATAAAAATAGCATAAACTTATGCCAGAGCGTATTTGAGAGAGGCAATGTCATAATTGAACCATACTATATCATTGCTACTACAAGCATTTCATTTAAATCTGTTCCTGTGTTTAACAGCAGAACTCAATCGCCAATGGGAGTTTTGCTTATATTGTAACTCACGGCGTTTCTGTCTCTCTGTGTTCCCCCTCTTCATGTGGTACCTGCAATCCATTTCCACTCACGCAAACTCTGGATCTGTTGCAGGCAGTGTGTAACTCACCCAGAGCATCTTAGAAGAAATTCATTCTCTTCTTCAGGTGGTAAAGGCATCAAGGTGGAGACATCCACCAGCTCCATCTCAGATCCTGAGGTATCTCCAATGCTTGATGGAGAGGCACAGTTGAAACGGCAGTCGAGGAGCTGGGCACGTTTTGCTCCTGCACCATTTGTAAGTTTGCAGCTTTCATATGGTCCGTGTGCTTGTGCAGGACTGTCGCACCTACCCGAACTTTATATGTCACAGGACCTAACCTTGTGTTGACCGTGCCTTTGGTATGGGGAAAATCACCAGTCTCAGAGTCAGAATCAGGGTTCAATGACAGAGTTTATTGTTCAAGGAAATACCGGAGCTCCAGGGAGAGAAAGACACCAACAGCACAGTGGTCAGCTGCGACTCATCTCTCCATCCAGAACACATGTCAAGATACTTTTATACATCTTGTGATATAATAGGTCAGTGATGAGATTATTATCTTTGTAGCATGATTTGTTTATGGCAATCATTGCAGAATCGTTGATAGTTTCGATACAGTTATTGTCAGTTCCAGCGCAGCCTTTGTTAATTTTAGCACGGTTGTTGTTAGTTTCAATGGAGACATTATCCATTTCATCGTCTGCGTGAAAATTCATTGCTGTAGTAAATGGGCACTAATCGCTGTTTCTGAGAAGGATGATTTCTGCAGCCCTGGCTATTAGCACTTTGTATTGAGCCCATATCAAACTATTCGCATTTCTATCAAAGGTGTTGGCTGGACCCAGACACTTCGGCGGGCAGTATACGCTACTTATGTGTATTCTCTCCCCCGCCCGCCTTAAACTAATAAACTAGGTTGTGAGTGTATTGTGCTGGCATTCTGGTGTCCCCAGGCAGTGTCTGTGTTTGCTCTGTTGTGTCTCTCCAGATTGTGATCCAGCGGCCATCTTATGTGTCAAGTGGCCAACAAGTGGTTCAGCGGCCATCTTATGTGTCCGTATGCCTCGTGTCACCCTGCCCCGTGCCATCTCTCATTTCACCTCTTACTCATGTAGGATCATTCTTCTGGCTCCTACACCAAACTTCTTCCCCTGAAGTACTCTGTCTCTCTCATTCAGCAGAGCCCTATGTCCAACATTGGCTTCTCTGATGCCATTTCACCCTCCCTCCCAAGGTGCAGAAAGGTCAGATTTAACCTAGTGCAGAGTCTTCTCCCCATGAGCAACTCTGCTGGAGCTAGCCCTGTAGTTGCATGAGGACTGATCCTATATCATGGCACAGTGGCCCAGTGGTTAGCACTGTTGCCTCACAGCACCAGGGACCCGGGTTCGATTCCAGCCTCAGAAGACTGTCTGTGTGGAGTTTGCATGTTCTCCCCGTGTCTGCGTGGGTTTCCTCCAGGTGCTCCAGTTTCATCCCACATTCCAAAGATGTGCAGGTCAGGTGAATTGGCTATGCTAAATTGCCCATAGTGTTAGCTGCATTAGTCAGAAGGAAATGGATCTGGGTGGGTTACTCTTCAGAGGGTTGGTGTGGACTTGTTGGGCTGAAGGGCCTGTGACCACACTGTAGGGAATCTAATCTCTAATAGGGGCAGCAATGTGGCTCAGTGGTTAGCACTGCTGCCTCACAGCACCAGGGTGCCAGGTTTGATTCCAGCCTTGACTGTCTGTGTGGAGTTTGCACATCCTCCCCGTGTCTGCGTGGGTTTCCTCCGGGTGCTCCAGTTTCCTCCCACAGTCCAAAGATATGCAGATCAGGTGAATTGGTCATGCTAAATTGCCCATAGTCTGGATTAGTGGTGCTGGAAAAGCACAGCAGTTCAGGCAGCATCTGAGGACCAGTAAAATCGATGTTTCAGGCAAAAGCCCTTCATTTACCAAATTGCCCATAGTGTTAGATGCATTAGCCAGAGGGAAATGGGTCTGGGTGGATTACTCTTCGGAGGGTTGGTGTGGACTTGTTGGGCCAAAGGGCCTGTTTCCAGACTGTAGGGAATCTAATATAATCAAATAGGAACTGGGACAGTTTGGTACCGAGTGAAGCTGCAAGCTGTTTCGTTAATCTTGACTTCAAAGTTTGGAGTGCTCTTTCTGCCAGACCATGGGATGATGGATGGTATGAAGCTCTCCTTATATAACAGAGACCATTTGACTTTCGGAAATACTCAAATTCCCTGCCCATTTTCTGTGACCAACACTTGTGAGAGGTCATATATTGCAAAAGATGAGCACCTTTTTTCTATTATCATCCCTGTGTTTGACAATTATCGTTATGCAGGACCAGTCGCTTTGAGTAGGCGTTCATTATGACTAAGGACACTGAGTCCATGAAAGGAACTGCGCAGTCAATGTCTAACCAGGTCCAGGGTTTACCTTGTCATTCCAATGAATGTGGGAGAGCTGCTGATGGTAATTTTTGACTTTGTTGGCACTGCTCCTCCAATGCAGCTACGTGCTAATGGGAAGCAGCTCAATGGATCTGCTTTTTTACTTGGCCTCCTTGATGGTATTCCAACACATATTTATACACACTTAGTATGAGATCATGACTGAATTCAGCCTGAAGCTATGGATGGCACTGCCTTATCCTCTTTAAGTAGACCTGACAGGGGCTTGTGGTCAGTTATTATTACAAATTTACTTCTGAAATGGTGGAGCTTCCTGATTCCATATATGATTACCAAACCTTCCTTTCCGATAGAGTCATAGAGTCGTAAAGATGTATGACACGGAAACAGTCCCTTCAGTCCATGCTGACCAGATATCCGAATCTAAATTAGTCCCACCTGCCAGCACCCGTCCTATATCCCTCCAAACCCTTCCTATTCACATACCCATTCAGATGCCTTTTAAGTGTTGCAATTGTACCAGCCTCCACCACTTCCTCTGGCAGCTCATTCCAAACACACACCAACACCTACGTGAAAACATTGCCCCTTAGGTCTCTTTTATATCTTTCCCCTCTCACCCTAAACCTATGCCCTCTAGTTCTGGACTCCCTGACCCCAGGGAAAAGACTTTGTCTATTTACCCTATCCATGCCCCTCATCATTTTGTAAACCTCTATAAGGTCACCCCTCAGCCTCCGGCGCTCCAGGGAAAACAGCCCCAGCCTGTTCAGCCTCTCCCTGTAGCTCAGATCCTCCAACCCTGGCAACATCCTTGTAAATCTTTTCTGAACCCTTTCAAGTTTCACAACATCTTTCCGATAGGAAGGAGACCAGAATTGCACACAATATTCCAACAGTGGCCTAACCAATGTCCTGTACAGCCGCAAAATGACCTCCCAACCCCTGTACTCAATACTCTGACCAAAAAAGGAAGGCATACCAAACACTTTCTTCACTTTCAAGGAGCTATGAACCTGTGCTCCAAGGTTTCTTTGTTCAGCAACTCTGGGCATATTTATGCTCTGTGTTAGCCAGAGTCTTGGTTGCATATGGCGATTGGGCATTCCTCTCCATTTAGCCACCTATAAGTTAATTATACCCCAACGCTAATCAGGGAGGTATTACATGTCAAAACCAGATCTCACTTGGAATCAAGGAGGATGATAGCTGTTCCTTCAGTTCCATGAAATCTATGGTTTGGCTATGTGACTATTTCCAGGACTGATCCTTTTTTAAGAGTTGATGCAAAGGTGCCAGCCAGGATGAAGTTCCGGTTATATATGAACTTTCCATAATAATTACAGGAGTTAATTGGAGTGATTTGTTTGCAGGCAAAGAGACCTCCAGCAAGTGGAAGGTCTTTAAAAGTAAAATAGCTAGAGTTCAAAGTCTATACTCCTGTGTGGGTGAAGGGCAAGGTTGGCAGGAATAGGGAACCCTGGGTGACAACAGGTATTGAGGCTATGACCAGAAAAAAGAAGGAGGCGTGGCTCAGGCAGCTGGGATCAAGGAAATCTCTGTAGCTGTACACGGAATACAGGAGTTTATTGAAGAAGGAAATCAGCAGGGTGCAAAGGGGGCATAAGATAGCCTTGGCTGAGAAGAGTAGGGTGAATCCAAAAAGGTTCTTTATGTGTATTAAAGGAAAAAGAATGGCTAGAGAGAGAATAGGACTCCTGAAGAACCAAAGTGGGTATATATGTGTAGAACTGCAGGAGATGGACAAGTTCCTCAATGAATATTTGTCCTCTGTGTTTATTGTGAAGAGAGACAT
This sequence comes from Chiloscyllium plagiosum, assembly GCF_004010195.1. Classification (NCBI taxonomy): domain Eukaryota; kingdom Metazoa; phylum Chordata; class Chondrichthyes; order Orectolobiformes; family Hemiscylliidae; genus Chiloscyllium; species Chiloscyllium plagiosum. The sequence continues at coordinate 61,828,666 of NC_057727.1, forward strand.
GAAGACTTGGGAACTTGGGAAAGTTAGTGGTCATATCTTGGGGACAGTCCATATCACAGTAAAGGAGGTGTTGGATATATTAGACTGTATGAAGGTGAATAAATCTGCTGGTCCTGACTAGATATTTCCAAGTACATTGCAAGAGGCTGGAGAAGAAATTGCAGGGGCCTTGGCTGATATTTCTGCATCATCGTTAGCGGGTGAGGTCCTGGAAGATTGGAGAGTAGCGAATGTTGTGCCCTTGTTCCAGAAGGGCTGCAAAGAAAAGCCTGGGAACAGTAGATCAGAAAACCTAACATCTGCGGTGGGAAAACTACTGGAGAATATTCTGAGAGATAAGATATACACACATTTGGAAAGACAGGGTTTGATTAGAAATAGTCAACATGTTTTTTATGCATCATGCCTCACAAATTTGTTATAGTTCTTTGATGAAGTGACCAGGAAGGTTGACAGGGGCAGGGCGATAGACATAGTCTATATGGATTTCAGTGAGGCCTTTGACAAGGTAGGCTGCTCTGGAAAGTTAGATCGCATGGAATCCAGGGGGAACTGGCAAATTGGATACATAATTGGCTTGATGGTAGGAAGCAGAGTGTAATAGTGGAAGGATGCTTGTCGGACTGGAAGTAAGTATGAAGTCTTGCATTTTGGAAAGTCAAATCAAGGTAGAAGTTTTATGGTGAATGGTAGGGCCTTAAGCAGTTTAGTAAAACAGAGATACCTTGGAGTTCAGATGCATAGCTCTCTGAAAGTGGAGTCACCGATATACAGGACAGTGAAAACGGCTTTTGGCACACTGGCCTTAATCAGTCAGGGCACTGAGTACAGAAGTTGGGAAGTTACGTTGTAGTTGTACAGGATGTTGGTGAAGCTGCATTTGTAGCATTGCGTTCAGTTTTGGTCACCTTGCTATAGGAAGGATGTTATTAAACTGGAAAGAGTGCAGGAGAAATTTACAGGGATGTTGCCAGGACTCAACAAGCAGAGTTATAGGGAGAGGTTGGACCAGCTAAGACTTTTTTCTTTAGAGTGCAGGAGACTGAGGGGGGACCTTATAGAAATGCGTAAGATCATGAGAGACAGGGATAGGGTAAAGGCCTTTTTTCCAGGGTTGGAGATTGAGCACTAGAGGGCATCAGTTTAAGGTTAGAGGGGAAAGAATAAATGGGAAGCTGAGAGGCAACTTTTTTGACACAGTGGGTGGTGTGCATTTGGAATGAGCTGCCAGCAGAAGTGGTTGAAGCGGGTACATTAACAACATTTAAAAGGCATTTGGACAAATACATGGATAGGAAAGGTTTAGAAGAATATGGGCCAAGTGCAGGGAAATGGGCATGTAGATGGACATTTTGGTCAGCGTGGATCAGTTTGGGCCAAAGTGCCTGTTTCCGTGCTGTAGGACTCTGTGACTCTATGACTTTATGACTAATTCACATAAAGACCTAAGCTCCAATTCAGATTTGGGAGCGGGGACACCTTTGCCCTCACTTTATCATTCCATGGGTGTAACCTGGTCTTGTTGATTTTGCAGCCCAGGTAGGTCACTTCAGGTGCCTGGAACACACATTTCTCCCTTCTAAGGTGTACACCCACCTTTGAGAAACATCTGAGGGCTATGTCCAAGTTCTCTCTAAGTGCTCCCTATTTGTCTTCCCTGTCATCTAGATAAGTGGTGAGCTTGGGTAGGCCTTGGTAAGTGTTCTCCACCATCCACTGAAAACATGCACAGGCTGACAATATCTAGAATGGCAGTTTTGTATATTTATATTGGTACAAAGCTGAAAATGTGTTGCTGGAAAAGCGCAGCAGGTCAGGCAGCATCCAAGGAACAGGAGAATCGACGTTTCGGGCATAAGCCCTTCTTCAGGAATATTGGTACAAACCCTTGTGAATATTAATTGTAGTGTACATCTAGGAATCCTCATCAAACTGCAATTGCAATTGCACATGGTTCATGTGCAGCGTCATGAAGGACAGCTCCCTACCAGCTTTACATAAGAATCCTCTCTGTGAGGCAATCCAACTGAGAAAAACAATTTACCATTTGTTTAAAATCCCCACAAAGGCAAACCGACCTGTTGGACTTTACACTCAGTATGACCAGTGCTGCAAATTGAACTGGTTTGACGATTCCTTTGCTTTCCATCCTCCGGATTTCTGCCTCCACGTTTGCCAAATGGCACTGAGTGGGCCTTGGAGAATCATGGAAGGTGGCCTTGGTTCCTTTGATAGTCCTTACGCAGTCCTGAAAGATCTCCGAGTATTTAATTAGGACTTCATTCAGGCAGCCATTTTCTAATCGAAAAGTGTTGAGCCAATCTAAGTGAATTTTTCTCAACTAATTTCATCCCATCAAGCTTGGATCTGAGACTTACTACTATCAGTGGTAATGATGCCAGCTGCTCCACATAAGAGACCAGGACTAAAGTTCAGCTGAAAAGGTTCCCGAGTATAAGCTCTCAATCTAGCCAAGGTCTTATGCAACCTTAAGGGTTGAAGTCCAAAGAAAATTTTGTTAAAGACTGGTTTTGAAATCACTGAAACATCTGTGCCTAAAGGTTTAGAGGAATATGGATCAAATGCTGGCAAATGGGACTAGATTAATTTTGGATATCTGGTTGACGTGGTCGAATTGACTGAAGGTCTGTTTCCGTAATATGCATCCCTATGACTCTATGACCTCCGTTAGAACCAGGTGACCATTTAACCCAACGGTTATTTAGATTGGCTCTTATTTGGATATTGCTAAGAAAGTTAACTGTTCCAAAGTAGATGAAGGTGGATATAGGTTTTCTCACGTGTGAGAATTCCGAGAAGCATGGCATTCCAATTGGAACTCTATCAACAAACGCATTGACTTGGACCCCATTTACCAACCCCTGAGAAAAAGAACAGAAATGACATCACCTCAGGAAATGAAATCACCATGGAAAATGACATCACCAACCCAAGGGAACTTCAATGCATAAATAAAAAGAGGGTTGTACCACCAGTGCTTCACCGGACGCTCACTGATGCTGTTACCTTTTAGGGGTGATGAAACGTCTGAAAATGAACCTTCCAGCTCAGTGAGCAAACCTACATCCAGATCCTCTACCTGAGATATAAATCTTCTCAAAACCCGGTAAGATGAAGGTGATCTTTCTACGTATGAACTCTCCTGGATACTGGCCTCTGAGTTCTCCTACTCCATTTAGGTTTAGTAAGAAACTTTTTCTGTCTCAAGTGCATATGTTGTCAGCAACTATAAAGGTTTGCCAGCCTGGATCTTGAAGAAAGTTTTAACCACTTGGCCAGAGCTTGGCTTTGGTTTGGGGTTTTGCAGTGGGCTGACTTAGAGTCTCCCTGTTAAGGATATGTCCTGAATGAGATTATGCAATTGCCTTTATTCAAGTGGTGTTCCTCAAGCTCAGTCAGACTGGCAAGAGTGTCCACTTCCATCAGAATACCCTGCAACTCATATGCTCCACTTGCTGCATTTTCCAATGATAAAGCTAGTTGCAGTGCCTGTTTGAATTCCAGTTGGGCTTCAGCTAGTCGGGGCTTTTACATGGCTACATCATTAATCACATTCTCGTTGCCAGTGAAGTAACTCCACAGAGGCCGGTATACTGTTACCAAGTTACCCTTTATTTACACTTGGACTGTCATTGACACTGATCCAGGTCTTGGAGTGAACAGAACCTCTGACACTCCTGTTTATATTTGTCAGCTGCAGCTCCCTGATTGGACTAAGTTCACAGCCCCAGTCAGGGAACTCATGTTATATGAGGTTCACTTGGCTAACCTCATTACAATCACTATGTGAGTTCCACAGATTCACCACCCTCTCGATGAAAGTACTCCTCATCTCCATTCTAAAGGGTTGTCCCCTCACTCTGAGGCTGTGCCCTCAGGTCTTTGTCCCTCCCAACAGTGGAAACATCATCTTCATGTGCACTCTATCTAGTAATCCGTAAATTTCAATCAGATCCCTCTTGTCCTTCTAAACTCCATTGAGTACAGACCCAGAGTCCTCAACCGCTCCTCGTATGACAAGCCCTTCAACCCCAGGATCATTCTTGTAAGCCTCCTCTGGATGCCCTCCAAGGTTAGCACATCTTTCCTTAGATTCAGAACCTACAATTATTCACAATATTCCAGATACTCTGTGTTTACAATGCACCACTTGCTGGCGTCATTCATTAAAGATCATACAAACCCAATGAAGAAGGTAACTTGAGTCCCTTCTGCTTTGTGCAGTTGGAGTGGTGTTGTTTCCATAGACTTAAGGCTGCATCAATATCCCTCCTGAGGGTCAGTTTGCTCAGTTGGCTGAATGGCTGATGTGAAATGCCAATGGTATGGCTTCTATTCTGGTCCTGGCTGTGGTGACCATGACAATGCTGCCTTCATGCCCTTGCCCCTTTACCTGAGGCATGGTAATCCTTAGGTTAAACACTCCAACAGTTCTCTCTCTCTCTCTCTCTCTCTCTAACGAGTGTGTGGGAATATGGCAACTTTACCTTCCCTCTTTTTAATATCCTTTATGGAGTCTGCCTTCAATGGCATCGAGATGCTGGGTATTTGTCCTGCACTGTGGAGGTTGGTTTAACTTGCTAGACTGCTCCTGCCCCAAGTCTGCCGTAAATTTCAAACAGTAAGTCTCCTTCACCCTCAGTTAATCCTGTCTCATATACAGAGTACTGATTATAGATCTCCAGTACAAGCTCTCTTTGGAACAGTTAATGGTAGGGCCCTTAACCCTTAACTGGGTAATTTTGTTGAAGAGAGAGACCTGAGAGTGCAGGTACTTAGTTCCTTGAAAGTGGCATCACAGGGTGGTGCCTGCCTTCATTGGCCAGAGCATTGAGTACAGGAGTTGGGATGTCATTTTACCACAATACAGGACATTGGTGAGGCCACTTTTGAAGGACTGTATACAGTTCAGGTCAACCTGCTCTTGAATGAATGTTATTAAATTGGAAAGGATGTGGAAAAGATTCAGAAGGATGTTACCAAGACTGGGGCAGCATGGTGGCTCAGTGGTTAGGAGTGCTGCCTCACAGCACCAGGGACCTGGGTTCAATTCCAGCCTTGGGCGACTGTTGATGTGGAGTTTGCACATTCTCCCTGTGTCTGCATGGATGCTCTGGTTTCCTCCCACCATGGCCAGTTTAGGTGGGAATTGGCCATGGTGTCCAGGGATGTGTAGGCTAACTGGCTTGGCCATGGGAAATGCAGGGTTACAAGAGTGGATCTGGGTGAGGTGTTCTTCAGAGGGTTTATGTAGACTTGAATGACCTACCCTCACACTATAAGGATTCTATGGAGGATTTGAGTTATAAGGATAGACTGGGACATTTTTCACTGGAGGTTGAGAAGTAACCTAATAGAAGTTCATAAAATCATGAGGGGCATTGATAAGGTGAATAACAAAGATTCTTTTCCCTAGGGTAGGGGAGGTCAAAACTAGAGGGCATAATTTTAAGGTGAGATGAAAAAGATTTAAAAGGGACCTGAGGGGTAAGATTTTCACACAGAAGGTAGTGTATTTTTAGAATGAACTGGCAGAGCAAGTGGTAGATGCAGCACAGTTACAACATTTAGAACAACAATTGGACAGGTATATATTCCTGATGAAGGGCTTATGCCCGAAACGTCAATTCTCTTGCTCCTTGGATGCTGCCTGCCTGACCAGCTGTGCTCTTCCAGCACCACACTCTTGCCTCTGATCTCCAGCATCTGCAGTCCTCACTTTCTCCCAAGTATATGGATAGAAAAGGTTTAGAGGGATATGGGCCAAATGCAGGCAAATGTGACTAGTTTATTGCAGGAAACCCTGATCAGCATGGACGAGTTAGACCGAAGGGCCTGTTTTTGGGCTGTATGACTCGACAATTTCGGTGGCATGTCACTCTGGATGTTGACATTACTTCATCCATATTAAGAACTGAAATTCTGGTTGTACTATCCTTGCTCTCTCTCAAAGCCTCCAATTCTTAGCTTGGCAAGTCTCTCAGGATGCAATGCAGCTTGAGGATTGAATAAACTGACAAGACCTAAAGAGACCGTTGGGTTTTGGCCTGCCTTCTTCAACATATAACTGTCTAAATCAGCTGTGTGTTCATCTCTGCGCATCAACCTTCAGTGATTTACCACATAGCTATTGGTGGGAGCTTGCTGTGCAAATTGGCTGTCCCACTCCAATCCTTACGACAGTGGCAAAACTTCGATAAGACGGTAATTCACAAAGGGCCTGAGAATGGATGCTACGTAATTGCAGGTTATAGTCTCAAAACAGATCAGAAGATGTTCCAGGAGAAGAAATGGTTAAAAGTCGAATAATTTCTAATCGTATGTTGCAGCCATAGCTATCTCAGATCTGTGTTAAAGCAGTGAATCAGAAGGGAATATTAGGAGACAAGGACACTGAGATATTTTAAAATCAGATTGCTTTGCAGAAGGCTGGTCTATTGTTCTACTTATCGAGCTCGGCTGCATTTCCAGTTAGTCAAAGAAGCACATTGAGCAGCTTAGTGCCATCGGGTCTCCTGGGGCAAGGCTGTACTTTTGGAGATCATTTGTGATTGCGTGAGGGCATTCAGTTTGAGCTCAAATTAAACTTTCCTTTGCAGCTTCCTGCCAATTTACTTCTTCAATGCAGCTGACTTAATAGGAATTTGAAAAAAAATAAAAACCTTAGTTCTGGACTTAATCATTCCAATTCACTTCTGATTGGACTCCCATCTTCCACTCGGTAAACTCTGCTAACCCTGTCCTAATTGGCAGCAAATCCACTTAAAGATGTGTAGATCAGGTGAATTGGTCATGCTAAATTGTCCATAGTGTTAGGTGCATTAGTCAGGGGTAAGTATAGGGTCGGGGAATGGGTTTGTGTGGGTTACTCTTTGGAGGGGTGGTTTGGGCTTGTTGGGCGAAATGGCCTGTTTCCATACTGTAGGGAATCTAATCTAATCTAATAAACCCATTGCACCTTTGCCCTCTGACCTATATGGGCTTCCAGCTGAGAAGTGCATTGATTTTAAAGATGCATGCCCTGACTTTAATGACTCCAACCTGGGCTGCCAAGCAACAAAGCTCCAGAGTTCCGTCTTTAAACCCTTTCTTTGACATCTCTTTGTTCACCGTTCCTAATGATGTTCGATGTCAAACTGTTTGGTAACAATCATGTGAAACACTTGCTCCATTAGAGACACTACGCAAATGTAAATTGTTCTTGCTTTTGGCAATAGGGAACACAGAGGTCAAGGCAAGAGTTCTTGTGTGCTTGGGTGGGTCAGCTTCGAAAGATACAAATCCTATTGGAGACGGTGAGGAGATGATTCCAAAGCAAGGGGTGACAGTATGATCAGATTCCCTATATTATGGAAACAGGCCCTGCAGCCCAACAATTCCACTCCGCCCCTCCGAAGAGCAACCCACCCAGACCCATTCCCCTACATTTACCCAAACACTATGGGCAATTTAGCATGGCCAATTTACCTGACTTGCACGTCTTTGGATTGTAGGAGGAAACCGGAGCACCCGGAGGAAACTCACGCAGATATGGGGAGAATGTGCAAACTCCACACAGTCGCCTGAGGCAGGAATCAAACCCGGGTGCCTGGTGCTGTGAGGCAGCAGTGCTAACTACTGAGCCACCGTGCCACCCCACTGTATGATCGTATGTGAGTGAATGAGGGAGAAAGGAACTGAAGGAGGTGGGGGAATGAAGAGGGGTGGGATAAAACCCAGGTGGGTAAGAAACATTGACACTGACTGGGTGAGCCAAGGGATCCGTTTCTGTTTTGTAGTCTTATAGAAGCAGAAGTACATAAAAAGAAAAATCTACAGGACAGTGGTGAGCACAGATTCATAGAAGTGTAGCAGCTAGTGGAAACATTCCAAACAGTGTAGAATATCTGTGAAGTGGTGTCGAAGCTGTTCATTTAAGTTTAATCAATGTTTATTCAAGGCTGATCACCTGAGAGATCAATGTGAATTGGAAGTATCACTGTTTTGTTGTAAAGACATAAAGAAAGACAGATGGTCCCCACACATTTTACGGTCAATGAAATACTCTTGAGCTGTATTCTCTGTTGTATTTAGGGAATTGTTATGATCCCAGCTGATGCAATGACTGGACAATTCTGATCCCAGGCTGAAATCTGGCTTGATAGATATGTTAAAACATGGTGGTCTCTCACAAATAAAGAAGTTGTAAAGGTTGCAGATTTGGATTTATAAATAAAAGTAAAGCTTCTTAAGGCAAAAAAAATGAAGATAAAATGGAATAAACTAGACTATTTACTTGTAACATAAATTTAAAGATTTTTTAAATGCACTGTAACACACATTGTCACTTATCCTCAAAAGCTTCTTTAAGGATCTCAACAAATGCCTTCACAGTACTCAAAAGCACCCCGCTACGATCTAGCTTTCTCTAGCACTTTGATAGGCTTAATGTAACTGTAACTTCAACTTCCAGTCTGGAAAACATAATAGCCTTTTTCGAGTTCTTGTGTACACCTGAGTTTAAATATTTTCAGCTCCAGGGCATCAGTTTAGGGTGAGAGGGGAAAGATTTAAAAGGGACCTAAGGGGCACCCTAAGAGGGTGGTGTGTGTATGGAATGAGCTGCCAGAGGAAGTGGTGGAGGCTGGTACATTTGAAAGGCATCTGGGTATGTGAATAGAAAGGGTCCAGAGGGATATGGGCCTAGCGCTGGCAAATGGGACTAGATTAATTTAGTATATCTGGTCGTTTCCATGCTGTTCATCTCTATGATTCTATAAATATTCTCTTCAGCGTTTGTATCCAAACACTTCTAGCCTGGGACCATCACTAACTCCTTACTCTAAGATAATCTACTTTTACTGCCTTCTCCCCTTCTCAGACACGTTGCTTTGTGCATCCATCTTCATCCGAGTACTGCTGTAGTACAGAGGAACCTTAATTATCCAGCATTCAATTAACCAGATTTCAGGTGATCTGAACAAGATCGCAAGGTCCTGATGCGTGGCTAACTATGCTCTCCAGCATCGATTATCCAGCGTTCAATTAACCGAACAAAATACTCCCCACCCGTGTTCTTCAGATCATCGAGGTTTCTCTGTACTGCCCCAACCTGAAAAACGAAAAAAAAAACAACTTTTTCCCCCAAGCTATCTGTTTTTCCCTTTAACTTGAAAAAAAGATTCTGGAAAGTTCTGACAGAAGCCTTGGTGCACAGTTGTTTATCTTGCTCAGTTACAAACCCTCCTGTGCAAACAAAAACCTGTTAGTTGTGAAAGCTACCTCCCTCAAGCTATTTCAAAAGAAATCACCATAACTGCAAAAATGCCTGCAAGTTACTCATTAAACTCTTCAGACACACAGAAAAATCCAAAAGTCACTATTTCCAAATTCAAAATCCTTATTTAGAATAAAGCATAATAAAAATCTATATAAATCACACAACCTATAAATTACACAATCGGCAGTTTGCAAGCAGCCATATTCCACATATTGCACTAAAGCCAATTTCCCTAAACTTCTTCAGAATAATATCCTGGGATTTTCTACACCTACCAAATGGCCTCTTCGGGATTCTATGTTGAAGACTTGCAATATCAGGCATCCCTTCTCAAAAATTATCTGAAAAGTTGAATGACAGGTGGTAGGCAATTTAGTAAAAGGTGTTGAAAATTAGGCAGGGATTTGTATACAGGAAATAGAGCAAAGCTAATTACAGGTGGTGCATTGTCCAATGAATACTGATCTAAGATAATTGAAGGTAAGACAATTGGTAAAATAGCCACTGGAGAGATAAGTAGGAACACTTCAATAAAACAATACAACAAATAGAGGCAGCATGGTGGCTCAGTGGTTAGCACTGCTGCCTCACAGCGCCAGGGACCCAGGTTCGATTTCTGCTTTGGGCGATTGTCTGTGTAGAGTTTGCTCATTCTCCCCATGTCTGCGTGGGTTTCCTCCGGGTGCTCTGGTTTCATCCCACAATCCAAAGATGTGCAGGCCAGGTGAATTGGCCATGCTAAATTGCCCATGGCATTAAGTGCATTAGTCAGGCGTAAATATAGCGTGGGGGAATGGGTCTGGGTGCGTTACTCTTCGGAGGGTTGCTGTGGACTTGTTGGGCCTAAGGGCCTGTTGCCATACTGTAGGGAATGTAATCTAAAACAAGATGCTATGATCTGGAGTTTATAACTTGATACAGATTGAAGGATAATGCCGTAAAAGGAACTGGATAAGTATTTGAAAAGGAAGAATACGTAGGGCCATTGGGAAAGCCCAGGAAGTGGGTTAGCTGTTTAAAGTACTGAAATAGGCACGATGGACTGAATGACACCAAAAGCTGAACAATTGTGCAAACGTATGAAATAGGAACAGAAGTAGACCAATCGGCTGTTTGAGATTGCTGCACAGCTTGAGAAGATCATGGCTGATCTGTTTGTGTTTTGCATTTCGCATTCCTACCTCTACCCCACCCAACCACCACCACCACAAATACCACCCGCCCAGGACCCCCCCCTACCCTGCGCCCCTGACCCCATGAAATAACCTTTGATTCCCTTACCAAACAAGACTCTATCCATGCCAGTCTTCAAAGTCTTTTAGGGAAGGAAACTGTCATCTTTACCTGGTCTGGCCAACGTGTGACTCCAGACCCACTGGAATATGTAACTGCCCTCTGGGCAATTAGGGGTGCTTAATAAATGCTGGCCTACCTAGCGACACCCTTATCCTGTGAATGAATAATTTTAAAAACTCCAATTACCTTGCCTCCACTGCCTACGGAGGTAGAGTGTTCCAAAGTGGCACAGACCTCAGAGAGAGAAAAATATTCTCCTCATCTCTGTCTAAAAAGGCAACCCCTAATTTTTAAACAGTGCTCTCTAGTTCACCCACAAAGAGGAACAATCCTTTCTATGCTCACCTTGTCCAGAGCATTCGGGATCTTATCTATCTTATCTACTTCAGTCGAGTCACACCCCCCCCCTACTCTTCTAAACTCCAGTGAAGCAACCAGTCTGTCCAACCCATACACATAAAATAAGCCACTCTCTCCAGGGATCATCCAAATAAATCTCCGCTGAACTGCCTCCAATGCATTTACACCCTTGCTTAAATAAGGAGATCAATTGTGAACACGGTGTTTGAGATGTGTTTCACCAATGCTGTATATAACTGAAGCATACATTCTTACTTTTATGTTCTCTTCCTGTCATAATTGACCTTTCAAATTACTTGCTGTAACTGTGCACTAAGGTTGTGTGACTCATGGACTAAGTTCACGGAGGCCGGTATCGTGTCACCAAGTTGGAGATAGTGAGGACTGCAAATGCTAGAGAGTCAGAGATGATAAAATGTGTAGCTGCAAAAGCACAACAGGTCAAGCAGCATCAGAGGAGCAGGAGAGTCAACGAGTCGGGCAGGACCCTTCATCCTGTCACCGCGTAACCCTGTATTTACAGGTGGAAACTCCTTGACACTGATCCAGTTTCCTCAGAACCAGCTCTCAGAGTGAACAGAACTGCTGACATTCCTGTTTGTATCTGTCAGCCAGGGTTCGCTGATTGGACCAGGATAACAGCCCCAATCAGGGAACTCATATTCTATGAGGTCTGTCTGGCTGACCTCGTTACAGTCACTACAACTCATGCACTGCAACTCATACAACTTAAATCCCTCTGCACATCAGAATACTGCAGTCTCTCTCGGTTTGGATTTTTCTTTCATTCTGTCAAAGTGAACACATTGACGTTTTTGCCATGGCTCTCGACCTACCTCAAAAACTCAGATACTTACAGTGCAGAAAGAGGACGCTCAGCCAATCGTGTCTGTGACAATCGACAATGATTTGACTTCACACATCCCATTTTCCTGCCCTGGGTGCTACAGTTCTGCAAGTGAATATCTAATGCTGCTTAAATATTATGACGATTTCTGACTCAGCCACTCCTTCAGGCAATAAGTTCCAGATTCCCACTCAGCTCTGAGTGAAAATAAATCTCCTTAGCTCTTACCTTAGCCCCCTACCCCTTCTCTGAAATCGATGTCACCTCGTGTTGAATTCTCTACAAATGGAAGAAGTGTCTTCCTATCCACCCAAAATATGGCCCTCATATCTAAGATGGTTTGTAACCTCTATATGCTCTCTTTACAATGTGCTCTCCTATCTATCTTTATGTCACCCGCAATGTCATCATGTCTTTGCGGTCCTCCATTAAATAATTGATGTAACTTGTAAAAAGTTGAGGGTCCAGCAAAGACCTCTGTGGGAATCTATGTTTCACCTCCTGTCAATCTTTGATAAAGACCCATTTATGAATAATCTCCAGCCGGTCAATCTTCTGTCTGCTCCAGAATGCTACTCCTTACATGGTGTGATTTTATTTTGTGCAATTTTTCTAACATGGCAGCTTGTCAAATGCTTCTGGAAATCTAAATACTAGTCTGTCCTTTATCCACAATAAGAATTGCAACAAATTGATCAAAACTAATCTTCACTTCACAAAACCATGCTGGCATTTGGTCATAATCTTCATTTTTTTTTGTCTGAATGCCCGTATCTAACCTCCTCAATAATTGATTCTAACAGCTTCCCCACAAAGGACATTAAGTGATTTGGCCTGTAGTTTTGTTTTCTAACTCCAACCTTTCTCAAATAGTGGAATTATATGTGTGACTTTCCAGTCTCACGGAACCCTGTGATGGTACAAGAAATCTGGGCAAATGGGTTAAGTGGCAGGTTTCTTGGCGCAGTCCTGTAGCCTGAGGAAGTCTGAAGATGATGAAAGGCTCTGTCAGTAACAGTGTCTGAACGATTTACTGTCCTTGGCTCGGTGCCTGGAAAATGACATTCGATCCACACTGTCATAGACTTTGTATTAAAATGACAGCTTCCACAATCCGCACTTGTTTTTGTCGGGACAAACTTCCGATGCCTTAAGAAGTTTTTTTCACTAGCGGTGCATTCAGATTACTGAAAAAGCAATTTCCAGCCTAGGTCTGACCCAGCTAGGGGCTGGGAAAGGGAAGGTAATAATGCACTCACATAGAGACTAGGAAAGGGAAGGCGACCATCTACTCACACAGGGATTAGGAGATGGAAAGTAATGTTGCGCACATGCAGAGAATGGAAAAGAGTGGGGAATGATGTGCTTATTCAGGCCTGGCAAGCCTTAGCAGAATGATAAACGACGTGACAGCCTAAGGAATGGAAAGCAGGTATTTTTACTGAATAGCTGAGCTTGGATATGTTTACATATGAGGGGTTTGATTTTTAATCATTTGTGGCCCACTTAATTATTGTGGCTCATGAATCTGACCACCTATATTAATTGAATGTTTCTCCTTATGTCTTCTGGCTATTTTGTCAATTACCATCAATCCATGTCCTCCGGCTACTGGTCGGATTAACCGTCGCTCCCTATTCACTCCCTCACCTCTCTAAACATCTCATCACATGAACACAAAGCTGACTGCTATTCCTCTCAAAGGGAGCGAGAAGGGGGAATGCTATATGGTCTGAAAATGTGTTGCTGGAAAAGCGCAGCAGGTCAGGCAGCACCCAAGGAACAGGAGAATCGACGCTTCGGGCATAAGCCCTTCTTCAGGAAGAAGGGCTTATGACCGAAACGTCGATTCTCCTGCTCCTTGGATGCCTGACCTGCTGCGCTTTTCCAGCAACACATTTTCAGCTCTGATCTCCAGCATCTGCAGCCCTCACTTTCTCTCGAATGCTATATGGTCGGTGAGGAGGATCAGATTCCCAAGCACTTGTTATTGTAAACTGTGTTACATATTTATAGGATCCAGTCAATGCTAGAATTTTATCAGAAAGGGCTTGTTGTGAGAATACCAACAGGATTCCAAAGGACATTGATCAGTTTTATTGATAGAAGGCTTTAAGCTATTAAGAGCTTGGCTCAGGCTGGAGATTCATGGCAGGAGCAAATTGGAATCTATTCTCTTTAGCACTGTTCCATTGCAATGTTATTGAGGGCAAAATCAATTAGAGTGCTTCACCTGGTTGCACAGAAGGGCCTCTGAACTGGATCCTGCCGTGTGTTTACAAAAAGTGCTCCTTTTGTTTATCCTGGCCTTACCGGTCCAGTGAAGCAATGTAGGTGAAGTGCGGATTCTTCACAAATGCAGGAATGAAAAAAAAAAATCATTTGTTAAGTTCATCGAAAGTTGGAGGAAACAGGTCATTATTGATTCATTGAATCCCTTTGAAACTGCTTTGTCCCTGCTGAGAACATTACACATCTGGTTGTCCATGAGGGTGCTACGAATCATGTACTGAAACAATGAAGAAAAATAGTCTTGTATTTATATGCAGTTTTGTTTTATTAACTGGCACCAAGAGACCAGGAATGTGTGCTGGTTGATCAGATACTCCATTTTATCAAGAGACTCACATAATCAATGTAAAATCACACGGTAAGTAACAGAAACACAATGCAGAGGGTATGCACATCACTGTAATCATTAATTTACAGAATAATTCACTTAAATAATAATGCAACTTTGCCTTAAATAAAACTTACCGCCAGTGAGCCTTCTCACTCGCATCCTCAGCTGACCAGTTGGACATCACAGAGATGGTGGTATTTGAGGAGAAATTGACTCAAAATTGAATCAACCTTTGATATTTCGTGTGGCCGCTCCGTTGAACAACAAATACGTTTACACTAAGGTAAATACATTTTAAAGGAACCTGTAATGATTGGACAGAATGATACGATAAACTTCGCAGTATTTGATGTATGTAATTTTTGTGGTTGATCGAGAGCTGATTCGTAAGGTTCTGGTTAAAACAAAATGAGCTGAGCCACCACGCCATTACTGTCACAAGTACCAAGGTACAGTGAAAAGTATTGTCTTACCTGCTTAACAGGTAGATGGTACAATACAAGTGCATCCGGCTTACAGAACAGAGTGCAGGATACAAAGCTACAGCTGTTGAGAAGGTGTAGAGAGAGATCAATATTAGCATTAAAGAGGTCCATTCAAAAACGTAGGTGGAGGTGAGGACTGCAGATGCTGGAGATCAGAGTCAAGATTAGAGTGGTGCTGGAAAAGCACAGCAGGTCAGGCAGCATCCGAGGAGCAGGAGAGTCGATGTTTCGGGCAAAAGCCCTTCATCAGGAATGAGGCCTCCTGCCCAAAACGTCGATTTTCCTGCTCCTCGGATGCTGCCTGACCTGCTGTGCTTCTCCAGCACCACACTAATCTTGACCCCCATTCAAAAATCTGATTACAGCAGAGAAGAAGCTGTTCTTGAACCTGTGCGTACGCGAATACAATATTTTTTTATCTTCCGCACAATGAAAGAGGGTGAAAGGAGTGGGAAGGATCTTTGATTATATTGGTTGTTTTCCCAATGCAAAGGGAAGTATAGATAGAGTCAATGAATGGGAGGTTGGTTTGTGTGATGGACCGGGCTGTGTTCACAATTCTCTGTAGTTTCTTTCAGTCTTGAGAAACCACTGTGATACACCCAGATAGGATGCTTTCTATACTGCATCTATAAACAATTATATTCCTTTAACCCTAAAACTATATCAAACTCTGTTTTAAAGGATGGAGGTCATTCAGTCATTTTTGTGGTCAGAGGAAAAATTTATATAGTCCTTTTGCTGCATACAATCAGTACTTTCGAATGCAAGAGGTGTGTGTTCCTCACCCCCAAAGCATGGATCCCAAATGAAATAATTCAAACATCAAGTTTTTTTAAGAGTTTGAAAATAAAGGTTGTTTATTCTAACTTACATAGCTAAAATAAACACAAGATTTCATTCACTCACTCTCTCACCCACACAAAATTGAGATACAAATGAAGTTTGTTGTGAGTTTGTAATTCCCTCTGGCCCTTTCGTAGCAGACTTGTCATAGAGTCATTTGATAGTGTCAATGCTTTATGGTTGAAGCAAGGGTTTTGCCAAGCAAAGGATTCCAAGCAGGCTGCGAGATTTTGTTTTAGTCAAACGACAAAGTGGTTGGCTCTCGGATGAACTTGACGTTGGAACAGTTTGGAAAGATCTTTCTCTCTGTCCAGATCTCCCACTTTCAAGACATTACTTTACCTTGGCTGCTTGAATAACTTGCGACTCCTTCAATGTCTTTTTAGTGGAGTTCGGCCTGCTAGCCAGCTGCCCACTGATTTCAAAAGCACACACTACAAAATAAATTCCTCATCATGTGACTTCCACAACTTGAGGTCCTTTTGTTTTTTTGCCCAAGCAAAGAGTGGTCTGCATGTTGATTCCATTTTATGGTGATTTACTCTCTTGAGTTGCACCCAGTCTGCTTTGGATGACATAAACCATCATGATCGACAGAACACTGATTAGATCCGCTCATTTTTGCCTTATACATGTTGGATTTTGATGTTTCCTTTTTTGTCCAGGATGTGACAGTAAGACAGCTAGGACTCTTCAGTTCTTGTGAATTGATCCATCCTTAAACAGAGGGCGGAGTGTGAATTGTCTGGATGCCTATGGATTTTCGGATTTTAAGTAGCTATTCACTGGACATTTGGGACTTATCTGAAGCTCAAATGCCAAAGATCACATGATTTGCAGTGGTCAGCTGTCTGTGTCCAGATTTAAAATCCAGGATTGACAGTTCATAACATACTGAGACATGACAATGTACAGGTTCTCTACAGGAGCACCTCAGCTAGTCCCACAGCTCCACCTTTACCCATAGTCCCTGCTGACGTTTATCCAATTCCACACTGAAAGGGAGAATTCAGTCAGCCTCCATTACACACTTGGATTGTGCAATGCAGTTCCTAATCACACGCTGCATGAAAAGGATTTTCCTCAGAATGCCCTTGGTTATTTAAACATTCACTGTAATCTGCAGTCCTCTAGTTCTCAATCTCTTCACCAAATGGGAGCAATTTCATCATATCTGCTCTATCCAGACCCTCATCATTGAAAGAAATCTCATAAGCCTTTCCTTCTCCAAGGAGATCAGTTCAAAATTCTCCAAAACATATTTCTACATCCTGGAAATATTCTTATAAATCTGTATTTCCCTTCTAATCCTTTCAAAAACATGGTATCAGACTTGGACACAATATTCCAGTTGAGTCCAAGTCAGTGTTTTATAAAGGTTCACCATCACCAATTGATTTAGTATTCCATGCCTTTATTGACAAACGTCAGTATCCTCTATGCCTTATTAAGCACTTTCTCAATCTCCCTAGTCAAGATTTCCGCACCCGCATTCCCATACCCCTTGTTCTCTTCTGCTGTATCCTTTATTTACTATTGCCTCTTCTGCTTCCAAACCTAAATCCCTTGTTACTGATATAATATAGGCAAAGCAAGCATCCGTAGAGAGCACTGAGCAATCTAACAGCAACAGCATTTTGAAATGTCTCAAAATAATGAATGGGTTTGGATTTTGGGCAATGGCAATAAAGAAAAGCCTTTTTTTCAGCTATAAAAATCTGAGAGTGTTGTTATATACATGCTATCTTGAAATTCTGAATCATTTCTTAATGTGTTGTCTCAGTCTGTAAGTTCCAGTGATTTATTATATTGCCTGCCTTATCTGTCTTTGTGCCTGTCAGAACATTAGAGAGCGAGAGACAGAGAGAAAAAGACAGGGGGCTGGGGGAAGGTGGCAGAGAGAGAGAGAGAGAAAGAAAGACGGACAGAGTTGGAGAGACAGAGAGGGAGAGATGGAAAGAGACAGAAAATTAGAGAGGGAGAGAGGGACAGACAGAGAGGGACAGACAGAGAGGAGGCCTGTTTATACGACTGTCAATAACATGAACACTCCTTGCGACGAAGCCAGCAGGTACGTTTGGCCACTCAGCTTTGTGTCTCAGGCTGGCTTCCCACAGGAGTCATTGACTACTGACCCAAAGCAATTCCCACACTCTCTGATCACTCAGGAATATTTCAGCAGCTCTGAGTGGGCTTTTACAGAAAAAGAGACAGGGAGAGATCACTCTGCAGGTGTATGGCACGATCCCAGGGCAGCTGGGATGAGGAATCCCTGCCACACTGACTCTCTCTCTCTCTCTCCCTCTGTCTGTCTCCCCCACTTTGTCTCTCTCTCTCTCTCTTCCTCTTTACCACTCCCTCTCTGTCTCTCCCTCTCTCTCCGTCTCTTCCTCTCTCTCACTCTCTCTCTCTCTGTCTCTGTCTTTTCCAATGGCGGGCTAAAGCTTTCTGAACACTGAGCTGCTGCTGGTCAAATGGATCCTTATCTGCTGTCTGATCTAAGCCAGCCAAATGACCAGAAGACCTTCTATGACTCAGCAAACTTAAAAATTGTGGATGAAAGGAAACAATTCCTTTCTTATGTGCCATTCAGACAGTGGCTGTATGTACACATCTGGTTTGCTCATGCATTTTTGGAGGGTCTTACCTTGTCTGGCCAATGTGTGACTCGAGAATTGACCCAGCAAACCATTTGGGGTATAAGGATGACAAAGCATTAAATGAACAAAACATTGGAAGAGTGATTTTGGTGGAGGAGTTGGGGTGGGGAATAGGGGAGGAGGGAGGTGAAGATATTAGTCACCAGACACTTCCCTTTGTCCTGAAGGAGGGGATGATAATGTGGGAAGGTGATGGGGGAGTGATTTTGGTGGAGGAGTTGGGGTGGGGAATAGGGGAGGAGGGAGGTGAAGATATTAGTCACCAGACACTTCCCTTTGTCCTGAAGGAGGGGATGATAATGTGGGAAGGTGATGGGGACATGGGAGGGGGGAAAGGAAGGTGGTGG
>NC_057727.1:61854565-61877300 GCF_004010195.1 Chiloscyllium plagiosum
TGGTGTGAATGGGGATGGTGGTGGGGGAGGGAATGCTGGTGGGGGAGGGGATGGTCGAGTGTTATTCTGGAAGAAACCCCTGAAGGTGGTAAGAGCAAGAGCTGTTCCATTGACAGGGGTTTTAAGTACAAAGTGCCAACCTTTTTTTTGACAGTATTCAGGCCTGCAGAACTGGGCTGTTAAACCAGTGGTATTGTTAAAAGAAAGTGCACTATGTAAAGGGGTCACATAGCTAACCAAACCTGGTGCTGGCTCCACATCTGCCATTGCTGCTTCGAAGCACTCAATGGCATTTTCTTGGCTGCCTCTCCCATTGCCGTTTTAGGAGATCCTCTCCTAACATGCCCGCACAGACTTCACTCTTCAGTCGGATGTTAGACACACGGAGATGTGTCCCTCTGCCGCTATTTGTACTTTGGATGCAGTGCTGGAACTCTGAAACAAAAACAGATATTGCTGGAGAAACTCAGCAGGTTTAGCAGCATTCGTGGAAAGAAATCGGACTTACCTTTTCGAGTCCAGTGACCCTTCCACGGACAGTTCTGAAGAAGGATCACTCGATCAGAAATGTTAACTGTGTTTCTACTTCATGGAAGACAAACAGGAGGAAGAACGCAGCAAGGCAGGCAGCATCAGGATGTGGAGAAGTTAACGTTTCGGGTATAACCTGTCTTCAGGAATGAAAGTGAGGATTGGGGGAACAAAGATGCTACCAGACCTGCTGAGTTTCTGAAACAAATTGGATGTTACCAGATTGTAGTGATGTATTGAGACTGTCAGAACAGAAAACTTGCATTGTCATTACCTCCATTTCAAATCCATATTGAACAGGAGGTAGCTGCACTGTAGTGTAAATAATGGAAATATAGGAGTAAATACCTGCAGTGTCTGACTGACTTATCACTTCACATTTTTAAAGCTTTTGAAGGGGATATTAAGAGATAAATCTAAGCAGGGATCATCTGTTGCAGAAAACAATGGGTATTGATCAGTTTGAGATGAGGTGACAAGGCAGGAGTTTATTAATTAGTCAGTGACAACCAATTCCCTCGCGGTTGAGCAGAAACACAGTGAATTTGGATATACGTGCATGAGGTGTAAAGGAGGAAAGAAATCTCAAGTTTAAAGATACAGCACTGAATAAATAAAGATTGAGAGATTATCTATCTGATGAAGCAAGCCCGTGGAGATGAGTTCGGGAGAGAGTTAAGATGATCAGTGCAATAAATTGGAAAAAACAGAAAGTGCTCAAGAAGCTCAGCAGGGCTGGCAGCATCTGTGGAGAGAGAAACAGAGCTAATGTTGCTTTCTCTGCGTAGATGCTGCCAGACCTGCTGAGTGTCTCCAGAATTTTCTATTTTTGTTTCAGCATCCGCAGTTTTTTGCTTTATTTTAGTGCAATAAGTTAGACTGATATGAACATTGTTGAGATAGGGACAATTTATACAGTATGTGCAATATGATGATTCAGAAAGGATAGAAGTTCTCCAGGCTGTCAAAGATTTATCTGATAGAGTTTTTCAAAAAGACAGCACTGCTGTCTCAGACTGGCAGCCATAAACTGCCTCCTTCCAATTAGTCTCACACAACCCATAATAATGACTCAGTTTTATTTATCTTTGGCAACATTAATGTATTCACCTACACAGGAGTGCAATTATTTTTCTCACATGGATACTGAGCAATGTTTACTCTGCTTTGAGCATTCCACAATCTATCAGTAATAATAACCTGTCAATATCA
Organism: Chiloscyllium plagiosum; assembly: GCF_004010195.1. Taxonomy (NCBI): domain Eukaryota; kingdom Metazoa; phylum Chordata; class Chondrichthyes; order Orectolobiformes; family Hemiscylliidae; genus Chiloscyllium; species Chiloscyllium plagiosum. The sequence continues at coordinate 61,856,309 of NC_057727.1, forward strand.
AACCAGCTCACATGGAAACCATGTTATATGAACACTTTACTGCCTTTCATTTAATTTTCTCAAACACAACAACACGGAAGTTGATATCCAATTGATCACTGATTTTAAATCAAAGCACTTCTTCGGCAATAATGAAATACAAACAGAAAATGCTGAAAATGCCCAGCAGCTCTGGCAACATCTATGGAGAGAGAAACAGAGACAACCCATGGGGACAAAGGTCTGTCAGATCTGGAACAGGTGAATATTGTAATTTAGTTTGAATCATTCATGGGATGTGGGCATTGCTGGTTGGCTCATTTATTGTCCACCCCCATTTACCCTTGAGAAAGTGATGGTGAGTGGCCTCCTTGAATGCTGCTGTCCACGTGTTCAAGGTTGACCCACAATGCCCTTAAAGAGGGAGTTCCAGAATTTTGACCTAGATACACTGAAGGAATAGTGATATTCTATTTAGGCGTACACACATATATATATACTTAAATTTACATTTATATGCTGGATGTGGAATCAGAGTCATACAGCACAGAAATAGATCCTTTTGTCCCTGCCGAGCAGACATCCCAAACTGACCTGGTTCCACTTGCCAGCACTTGGCCCATATCCTTCTAAACCCTTCCCATTCATGTACCCATTGAGATGCCTTTAAATGGTGTAATCGTATCTACCTCCACTACTTCCTCTGGCAGCTCGTTCCATACATGCACCACCCTCTGCATGAAAAAGTTACCCCGCAGGTCCCTTTTAAATCTTCCCTTCTCACCTTAAACCTATGCCCTCTAGTTTTTTTTTGACTCCCCTACCCTGTGAAAAAGACTATGGCTATTCACCTTATCCATGCCCCTCGTGATTTTATAACCCTCCATAAGGTCACCCCTCAGTCTTCTTCACTCCAGGGAAAAATGTCCCCAGCCTATACAGCCTCTCCCTATAACTCAAACTGTCCAGTCCCGGCAACATCCTTGCAATTCTTTTCTACACCCTCTCAAGTTTAACAACATCCTTCCTGTAGAAGGGTGATCAGAATTGTATGCAGTATTCTTAAAGTGGCCTCACCAATGCCCTGTATAGATATAACATGACATCTGAACTCCTATACTCCATGTTCTGACCAATGAAGGAAAGCGTGCCAAATGCCTTCTTCACCACCCTGTCTACTTACGATTCCACTTTCAAGGAACTATGCACCTGTACTCCTAGGTCTCTTTGTTTGGCAACACTTCCCGGGGTCCTACCATTAATTGTATAAGTCCTGCCCTGGTATGCTTTACCAAAATGCAACACCTCATATTTATATAAATTAAACTCCATCTGCCACTCCTCGGACCATTGGTCCATCTAATAAAGGTCCCATTTTACTCTGACATAATCTTCTTTGCTGTCCACGACACCATCTATTTGATATGCTCTGGCATATCTTGAGTGAATGTGTTGCCACCAACCCATCTTGTTGGGCTTGTTTTGGCTACTGGTACCATGTGGGGAAAGATAGCCACAAGATGTCTTAATAAGAAACTAGGCTCAATCCTCTTACACAGTAATTATAGTATTAATAAGTACTAGATATTTAAGATGATTGTCTCATGAGAAACCAGACTTAAGTATAAGGGCACATTATGACTCAGCTGCAAGCCTAAGTACGACAACTCAGGAATGATTAGGTCATCCCAGGCACGTTCCTTATATCCTGATGGGCAGAGCTTATCGTGTGATGTCAGTCAACCCTTTCAGGTCTCAATGATAGACGTGGGGTCATTGAATAGTTCTCTTACGGAGGTAGATGGATCCTTGCTTGACAGGGTAATCTAGGATGATCGGGGTAGATGGGACTATAAAAATTGAAAGCCAGACTGACCAGCTATGACCTTATTTAATGGCGGAGCAGACTTGAATAGCCACAATAGTCTATGATGCTTCTATTTAGAATTAGAGCAAAAGTAAAGCTGGAGAATTCCAGAGGGAATTAACCTTTTATTAAAATTTCATTCATGGGCTGAAAGCTTCACTGGTGAGGCCAGCATTTAGAGTCAATCTAAATGCCCCATTAAGAGTCAATCACATTGCCGTGGGTCTGGAGTCATATGTAGGCCAGACCAAGTAAGGACGGCTATTTTCTCCCCTAAAGGACATGAGTGAACGAGATGGTTTTATCCCGACAATTGGCCATGGTTTCATGGTCATCATTAGACTCCAGAGTTTTATTGAATTCAAATTCTACCACCTGCAAGAACTCAGAACATTACTGGAGTCTCTGGATTAATAGTCAAGTGATAATACCAATAAGGCCATCACCTCCCCAGTCACCAATGATTAAAGAGAAGCTTTGTCCTGAAAGGTTCTATTATTCAAATATTATCAATGATTATGAGGATTATGTTGAGTTGGAAGTTAAAGAGTGAGAAGACGCAATCTCATATATAGAGCAATTTGTATGTTGAACTGTATACGACAGGGAGTGCTTGAGGAGAATAGGAATTGTACTTTTATGAGGAAGCCCAAGAGATAAAAGGCTGGAAGGTTATATTGATAGAATTAGATAAAGTGGGTTGCCAAGATGTTTGTGTGGAGTAAAATCATCCCGTCCCTCCCCACCCCCAGCACTACTGCACTGAATAGACCGCCTCTACACTATGTAACCCCAGTAATTCTATGTAAATTAACAAAATAGTACAGCCCAAGTAAAAAAAGCGCAAGGCATCAGCACTGACAGACTTCCAAATGAAACAGGAAAGGAACTGACAAATTACATTCAATGAAAATTGATGGCCATCTTAAGGGAATTGGTAAATATGGGAATTGTGCCAGGGATCTGGAGAGAACAATGCAGTGCCAATTTAGAAAAATAAAAGGTAACCCAGGAGAATATAGACATGGAGCTTTACATCAAGAGTTGTGAAAATAGCAAGCACCCTGAAAGAGATAATGGTGAATCATCTAGAGAAATGGATAAACAAATGCACTCTATATGCATTAATGTACCTTTTGTTCTTTGTATAAGTGAGTCATACAGCCATAGACATATATAGCACAGAAAAAGGCCCTTCGGTCCAACTCGTCCATATGGATAGAGGCCGCTGGGTGTTCACTTGAGGCCACATAAAAGGACACAGACATAGGAGTGGAATCAGGTGATATATACCTGTACCTTATTTTCACTACAGTGTGGAAGCAGGCCATTTAGCCCATCAAGTTCACATCAGCCCTCTGAAGAGAATCCCACTCAGACCCACCCATGAGCCTATCCCTGTAACCCTGCATTTCCCATGGCTAATACACCTAACCTGCACATCTTTGGACTGTGGGAGGAAATCAGTACACCCAGAGGAAACCCACACCGATAATGTGCAAACCCCATAAGACAGTCAACCAAGGGTAGAATCAAACCTGGGTCCCTGGTGCTGTGAGGCAACAGTGCTAACCACTGAGCCACTGTGCTGCCCTGATGAGCTGGGTTCTTCCATCATTGAGGAGGGGGATATTGGTGAAGCATCCTTCTCCAGTGACTTGTTTAATTGCTCACCAGCATTCACAACATGATGTGGTGGACTGCAGAGCTAGATCTGATCCGTTGGTTGTGGGATTGCTTAGCTCTGCCTATCACTTGCTGCTTATGCTGTTTGCCATGAAAGTAGTCCTGTTTACTAGCTTCACCAGGTTGACACTTCATTTTCAGGTGTGCCTGGTGCTGCTCCTGACTTGCCCTCCTGCACTCCCCATTGAACCCCTGGCTTGATGGTAATGGTTGAGTGGGGGATATTGCCAGGCCATGAGGTTGCAGATTGTGTTGGAGTACAATTTTGCTGCTGTTGATAGCTCACAGCACCTCATAGATGCCCAGTCTTGAGTTGCTAGATCTGTTTGAAGTCTGTCCCATTTTGCACGCCTGTAGTGCCACACAACATGATGAAGAGTATTCTCAAAGTGAAGGCATGACTTTATCTCCATGAGGTCTGTGCATTGGTCACTCTTACCGATACTGTCATGACTCATCCATCTGCAGCCGGCAGATTGGTAAGGATGAGATCAAGTATGTTTTATTCTCTTGCGTACAATTATCTCTGTGATGTTCAAAGTTCCACAGACAGCTGCTTTCACCATATCCTGGGATCCACGTGCAGTGCCATATGGTGTCACATGCAAACTCTCAACCTTTCTCTCCAGCAGCATCGTAACATGCAAGTTCAGGGCTGCACCACTCTGCAGTTCCACTTCATTCTCCAGCACATTCGCCGCACTAACAAGAAACTTTTAATTTCTTTTCAGGCGTCAAGACCACAAGATGCAACAACTCAGGGATACCCTTAGCCTTCTGGAACCTTCCTCCCTTCCCTTTCCCTCTGGCTCCATCCTCTGGCCTAACCCCATCTCTTGTTGTGTATTCACCATCCCTCCTAACCTTCCACTCTCCGATGCTAATGATTGTGTACTCAGCAAAGTTCTCAGCTTCATCCCTCTGCATCCCCAACTTAATGAGTTTCGGGCATTGACCTGACATTGAACTTTTCTTCCCACATCTTCACCTCCGTGCCCACTTCTTTGGAAAACAGTCCTCTCCCTGTCCCACAGGTCTCTTCACCCAGCTCCAACACTCTCCCTCCACCTGGACCCCTCCCTCTGGCCCTTTTACCCGCACTCGATCTGTTCGTTGAGAACTGTCGATGTGACATCGGTCGCCTCGATTTCTCTGCACTCCCTTCACACAATCTAAGCTATCTCCCTCCAGACTGACTGCATTCCGTGTGCATAGATCCAACCCTGACTTTGTTATTAAGTCTGTCGATAGGGGTGGTGTACTGACCTCTATGTTACAGAGGCTGAGCGCCAGCTCTCAGATACCTCCTCCTATCTTCCCCGGACCACGACCCCACAATGGCACATCAGGCCGTTTTATCAACTACAGTCACTGACCTCATTTTATCTGGTGATCTGCCCCCCACTGGCCCCAGGCTGATAGTTCTCCCAACTCCGCACAGTCCGTTTCTACCGCCTTCCGAAAATCCACAAATAGGAGTGTCCAGGCAGTCTCAGATTGCCCCAGCCCCACAGAACACATCTATTCCTTGACTCAGTCTTTTCTGCTCAGTCCAGTCCCTGCCCACGTGATTCCACCAGTTGTGGAATTTCTCGCATATGTATCAATAATATCATCGGTGCTGCTTCCCACTCTCGTCCAGAATTGGAAAAGTTAATCGATTTCACTTCTGAATTCCACCCGACCCTCACTTTCCCTGGTCTATCTCTGACTCCTCCCTTCCCTTCCTCAACATTTGTGTTTCCATTTCTGGGGATAGACTGGCCACTAATATCCAATGTAAACTCACTGACTCCCACAGCTACCTGGACTATACATCCTTACATCCTGTTTCCTGTAAAGACTCCATTCCGTTCTCCCAGGTTCTCCGCCTACGCCTGATGAGGCCAAGGGAGTCTTCAAAATATCTACCTTGTTCCTCAGCCAAGGATTCCTCAGCACTGTTGTTGACAAGGCCCTCAACCGGGTCCAACCCATCTCCCACACTTCCGCACTCACACCCTCTCTTCCATCCTGCAACAGCGATAGAGTTCCGTACCTACCATCCCACCAGCATCTACATCCAAAAGATCATCAGCCACCATTTCTGCTCACCCCTGGCGAGATGCCACCACCCCAGATACTTTTTCCCCTCCCCTGTCTTGTCCGCCCTCTGCAGGAACAGTTCCCTCTGGGACACCCAGGTCCACTCTTCCTTCAATCCCTACACCCACCCACAGCCCCACAGCACTTTCCGCTGCAATCGATGAAGGTGTAATACCTGCCCATTTACTTGCACCCTCCTCAGTATCCAAGGACCCAAACAAAACTTTCTGCTGAAGCAGTACCTGCCTACATTTCTCACAATCTAGCCTACAACATTCGCTACTCACAATGTGGTCTCCTCTACATTGGGGAAACAAAGCGTAGACTGGGTGACCGCTTTGCAGAACATCTATGAAGACCCTAAGCTTCCAGTTGTCTTGCCATTTTAACCCACCACCCTTTTGCCTGTCTCAGGTTTGCTGCAGTGCTCCAGTGAAGCTCAGCACAAGCTGGACGAACAACAGTTCATTTTCAGCATGGGGGCCCTGTAGCCCTCCGGACTCAATATCAAGTTCAATAATTTTAGGGCCTGAACTCCCCCCATGTCCTAGCCCCCTACCCCACACACCAGGTCTTGTTATCACATAGTCTGCCATTACACATTACCTATTGTTAGTCACTAACAGTCTCCATTAACAGCTATTCACCCTTCTCAGTGCAATCATTATCGACACCTTTGTCTACCCAACGGTTCTTCTCTCTCTTTGGACTCTATCCATACCTATCCCTGCTTATCCCCTCCCCCTATCTTGTCTTCTGCATCTGAACCTGACATTTTTCTAGCTACCATCAGTTCTGAGGAAGGGTCACCGTACCTGAAACGTTAACTTGATTTCTCTTCACAGATGCTGCCAGTTCTGCTGAGCTTTTCCAGCAACTTATGTTTTTGAGTACTTTGTCCAGTTTTGGGTGCTATGTTGCAGCTGTATTTTAAATGTTAAGATGCTACTGAAGCTCTCGTGATACCTTGAGCTGCAGCACCAGTGAACCCCCACCTTTAATACTAACTTATCGCCGTAGTAACAGAGGTTAAACGCACCACACTCCTGGAGGATGATGAAACTGCTCATCACCATTTCACTGGTCCCTAACGCTCTTAGAAAAGGCGGAATGTCATTCTGCAAGGTAAGACTGTAGTTACGTCCTATCCTAACAGTGACCTTCTGACCCAGAGGTGAAGGTGAGAATTGGGAGAGCCATGAGAAAGTCAGACTCAGCCAAGACTGGACACTCGCCGTTAGAGATTAACTGGCTGTGTGGACTTTAGGTGCATGTTGTAAGGTTTTCTGGAGCACTTGCTCAAGACTTCACCCTGTAGTGATTGTAATGAAGTCAGCTAGTTGGACCTCATAGAATATGAGTTCCCTGATTGAGGCTGTTAATCTGGTCCAATCAGGGAACCCTGGCTGACATACTGACACTGTGGTACCTAATTCAGTATAAGGTAGTGCTTTGGTCAAAGACTCTTCATTTGTAAATAAAGGGTGTCTTGGTGACAGGATACCAGCCTCCGAAGAGTTATTTCATACCCAACACTCTATCAATGTTTAACGGAGAAACCCTTCAGGACTTCACCTGAAGGGTGTCCGCTGTGCTGTTCAACCAGTTTGGAGACCTTTTGGCAGATACCAGGGGAAAGGCAGCAGTTGTTCATGGATTCTTGCTCTTTTCCCCTTGTTCCAGACAGGGAATGGTAACTGATAAGCCCAACAGAAGGAAATGATGGAGAAAGGAGTGTAGGAAACTCTCAGCAGAGTAGTTGCAGGAAGCAGTAGTACTTTCATGTGATCCAAGAGATGTGCATGAGGATGGAGCTTTTAAATCAAGGAAGCCATCAGGAGGTATTTGTACCATTTTGGCTTGAACCAAACTTTTGAACAGGTATAATTAATGAGCAGGGTATCTCTCAACATTTTCTCAAAACAAGCCTGGGCTCTTCTCACTTGGAGAAGATCTAAAGGCTTGAAAAGTGTGGCGCTGGAAAAGCACAGCAGGTCAGGCAGCACCTGAGGAGCAAGAGAATCAAGGTCAAGCGGAAGAAGATGGACAGGTGGGACAGTTCAAAAGGGCAGTGCCGAGTTGGAGGGTTGGATGTGGGATGAAATGGGGGAGGGGAGATGAGGAAACTGGTGAAATCGACCTTGGTGCCATGTGGTTGGAAGGTAACAAGGCGAAAGGTGAGGCGTTCTTCCTCCAAGCATCGGGTATGTAAGATTTGGTGGTGGATGAGGCCCAGAACTTGCATGTCCTTGGGGGAGTGGGAGGTGGAGTTAAAGTTGTCGGCCACTGGGTGGTCATTACAGTCTTGATTCAAACATTATCAAAAGAGCTGAATTCCAGAGGTGAGATGAGAGTGACAACCCTTGATATCAAGACCATATTTAGCCAGGTGTGACATCAAGGGGCCCGAGCAAAACTAAAATCAATGGGTATCGGGGGCAAACTCTTCACTGCTTGAAGTTATAGAAAGATGGTTGTGGTCGTTAGAAGTCAGTCATTTCCGCACTGTAAGTAATATAATCTAATCTAATCTAATCTCAGCTTCAGGGCATCTCTACAGGAGTTCCTCAAGATAGTGTCCTAGGTCCAACCTGCTTCAGCTGCTTCCTCAATGACCTTCCCTCCATTATACATTCAATAGTGAGGATGTTCACCAATGAGTGCACAATATTCAGCACCATTTGTGACTCCTCAGATACTGAAACATGTTCAAATCTAGACAGTATCCAGACTTGTGTTGACATTCGTTTGACACAAATTCCAAGGAATGACCATCTCCAATAAGAGACAATCTAACTATTACCCCTTGAAATTCAATAGTGTTATCATCACTGGATTCTCCATTGCCAACATCCCAGGAGTTACCATTGACCAGAAACTCAATTGAACTCATCTTATGAACGCAGTGGCTATAAGAATAGGTCAGAGGCTAAGAATAGTGTGGTGAGTAACTTATCTCCTGACTTTCCAAAGTCTGTTTACCATGCACAAGGCACAAGTGAAGCCTAGATTGGTGCAACTCCAAGAACACTTAAGAGACTTGACACCATTCAGGACAAAGCAGCCCGCTTGATTGGCATCACATCCATTCCTGCCTTGTAGGACTAGCAGGTGTACCATCTTCACACTACACTGCAGAAATTCACCAAAGGTCCTTGGACAGCATCTTCCAAATTTTACCTGTTTACTAATTTGTACGAATGCACCATAGAAAGCATCCTATCTGGATACATCACAGCTTGGGACGGCAACCACTCTTCCCAAGACTGCAAGAAAATGAAGAGAACACAGCCCAGTCCATTGTGAAAACCAGCCTTCCATCCATTGACTCCATCTACACTGCCCACTGCCTCGGGAAAGCAGCCAACATCATCAAAAATTCCTTCAGCCCCAGTTATACTCTCTTCTACCCTCTCTCATTAAAAACGTTTGAAAACACATTCCAACAGGTTCAAGAACAGCTTCTTCCCCGCAGACTTATCAGACTTTTGAACAGACCTCTCGTGTTTTAGGGTTGATCTTTGTCTGAAGCTATAATAGTATATTTTGCATTCTGTTCTATTACTTATGTGTACTTATGTAAGGTATGATTTGCCTGGATAGCACTCAAAATGATACTTTTCACTGTATCTTGATGCATGTGATAATAACAATAAATTAAATCAAATCATCTCAAACCCACGTCTATTTCCATCTAGAAGGACAAAGGCAACAGATGCATGGAATCACCAAGCTCCCTCAAGCTCCCCTCCAAGCCTCAGACAATTCTGACTTGGAAATATATCGCTGTTCCCTCAGTGTCGCTGGGTCAAAATCCTGTAGCTCCTGCCCTAACAGTATTGTGGGTCTACCTACAGCATATGGACTGCACAGTTTAAGAAGGCATTGTGTTTTTGCATACTGTTCCCTGCAAGAACCCCTAGATGGATACCATGCCTGGGGGATTGAAGGCAACCCTGGGTGCCAGGTGTAGTTGGCGGCGGGTTAGATTTCTGGGAGCTTCGACTTGTGTGTCATCACCTGAAGCCAGCTGGGAGTCTGAAGAGACACTGGTGTTCTGGCCTGTTGTAGAAATGACCCTCAGTCTGCGGGGCTAGTGTGTGCTGGCCCCTTTGCTGTTGTCAGGCTGCAGGATCGAAGGAGGAGATGGCAAATGTTGCTGCCACAATGTGTCCTCATTCTCCTCTGAGCTTCAAGTTGACAGGACGTCCCGACGATCTGATCACCGATCACAGCCAGAATGTGGCGATCGAACACACACAGAGCTCCAACTAATGGTGGCTTGAGTAAAAACAACCTTTCACATGATCAGGAAAGAAATCAGCTGTGAGCTCTCAGTCCCTGTGAGGATTCTTTGTCCTGAAAGGTCTTCTGTTCCTCGATTGCTGCTGGATTCTCGCTTTCCTTTTGCTCCTGAGCTCCAAAGAAAGCAGGAAGTCAACATGTCCTCAGTTGAATCCCAAAGCCCATGAATGAGTGATTAACATATTGATGTCAGTGATCTGTCTCTCTGTCTCTCTCTGAAGGGCAGGGCTCACACACCTCTGATTTGAATTAAATGTAAACATTCACAGGTCAGAGCTGGTGCCCAGACATACTGTCAGTTATGGTGCTTTTAAATTCTCTTTCTCTCGATCACTTAACAGTCCACTACTACCAGCAAAACCTGACTCCTTCTGATTACAAAGCCAAGGATGATGATTTAAGAGGTTTCTCAGCTTGTCTTGCCACTTCAAAGATGTTAGGAGAAAGTCAGGACTGCAGATGCTGGGGATCAGAGCTTAAAAATGTGTTGCTGGAAAAGCGCAGCAGGTCAGGCAGCATCAAAGGAGAAGGAGAATCGACGTTTTGGGCACAAGCCCAATGAGGAGGGTGTGCCAAGCAGGCTAAGATAAAAGATAGGGAGGAGGGGCGTTGGGAATGCGATAGGTAGAAGGAGGTTAAGGTGAGGGTGATAGGCCAGAGAGGGGGTGGGGGGCGGAGAGGTCGGGAAGAAGATTGCAGGTCAACCAACCAACCCAACAGCCCCGTGGCTGAACACTTTAATTCCCCCTCCCACTCCGCCAAGGACATGCAGGTCCTTGGCCTCCTCCATCGCCAGACCATGGCAACATGATGCCTGGAGGAAGAGTGACTCCTCCTCCCTACCTTTTATCTTAGCCTGCTTGGCACACCCTCCTCATTCCTGAAGAAGGGCTTATGCCCGAAACGTCGATTCTCCTTCGCCTTTGATGCTGCCTGACCTGCTGCGCTTTTCCAGCAACACATTTTTAAGCACTTCAAAGATGTGTCTATATATCCCTGAGTCCCTCTGATCCCACAGCCCCTGTAAAATTGTACCGTTTAATTTATATTGTCTCACTTTTAAACTGCAACACCTCACACTGCTCCATGTTAAAGTTCATCTGTCTGTGTCTGTCCTTTCTCAGTATTTGTCTTTGCTTTCCTGAAGTCTGTCACTATCCCTCTCACTGTTAAGTGCATTCCTATGTTTTGTGCTGATCTGCAGATTTTGTAACTGTACACTATACACACACACACACAGAGGCCCGGATCATTGCTGAAGCACTAAGAGCTGTGAATCTAACACTGATCCCGAGGGAATGTCACTGTCTACTTTTTTCCATTCTGAAAAACAATCATCTAACACTGCACTCTGCGTTCATCTCTTAGGCAGATCCACACTGTGAGTGGCCCTTTCATTCTCCCTACCTTTCAAAATCCCATACATACAACTTCAAATAACTTACTCTCATTCCTCTTCACTGCTTCATCAACAAGCTCAATTCAGTTAGGCAAACATGATTTACATTTAACAAATCAAGCTTGCTGTGATTCATTAACTCTACTTATTCAAGTGAAAATTAGCCCTGTCACCCTTCAATATTACTAAATGTTTTCCCACCACTGATATTAGTTTGCCTGGCCTGTAATGGAGTGGTATAACCCTCTGCTGGCTTTTCATCAGCGGCTGGCACATTTCCGATTCTCCAATCCTCTGGAACGGGTCCGAAGAAAGATCTGAGAAGGATTGGAAGTTAGTGCCTCTGTGAGCTCCATTCTCACCGACCTCAATAATACAAGATGTACCTGCATTTGGTTTAGGTGACTTCTTGACTTTGAATGCTGTCAACCTTTCAGCTGCCTCCTCTTTAAGTTTCTCCGGTACCAACTATTGCTACTGTACGTTGATTACATCCCAGCAAACACAAATGCAAAGTACTCCGTTAGTACTTTAACCACATTCGCTGACCCAACAAGTAGACTTACTTTTTGATCTTTATTTGGCCCTGCCTTTCTTTGATTATCCTGTTACAAACCCAACCAAAAGGTACTTTTTTTTTGCCATTTTCATTTCTAAGCGTTTAGTTACACAGAGAGCTCTAGAAAGAAATTTCCTTTCTGTGTCCCCGAACACCTGGAAATGTATCTGCTCCTGTACTTAAGCTACCTCTCTTTGAAGGTCTCCCCTTGCTGCTTTACCATTTTACCCTACCAAAATGGATTCCAATCCCTCATGGCCAAACCTTTTAAAACATTAATGTGTTCTCCCAAGTGCAACAGCTTTACCCACCAACCACTTACGAGGACCTTATCAAACTCTGACTGAAAATCCAAACATCCCACATCCAGTGGTTCTGCCATGTGTGTTCTACTCGTTAAATCCTCAAAAACAAAAAGTCCAGTTTATTTGTTAAATATAATTCCAGTTTATTTGTTAAATATGATTTGCCTTTCATAAGCCGATGCTGGCTTTGTCCAATCATTATAATACTTTGCAAGTGTTCTATTATCACATCTTTGATTTTAACAAAAATGCAGGGAAAAGTATTGTATCATGTTGCCTCTCTTTAGTGCCATCTTTAAACAAAGAAAAATAAACCAAAACAGAGAATACAAAGGCAGAAAAATGAAGAAATAAAGAAAATGTATCCAGCTTTACTGTCCTCCTTGTTGGGTTCTCTGTCATGGGCCATGGACCTTGTGGCCAGACACACTGCCACTGAAACAAAACTCGCCCACTCTTCGGTGCCATCTCACCTCCACCGGCACCTTCACCACTATGAGGTCTTGAGTGTCTGGCGCTGAAAAAGCACAGCAGGTCAGGCAGCATCTGAGGAGCAGGAGAGTCGACGTTTCGGGCAAAAGCCCTTCATCAGGAATCAAATTCTCGTCAGTGCAGACACCACTGAAGCGGCCCAAACTGGACTCCACTGCCACCATGAATCTGCATCAGGCCCACCTCACCAATGCAGCCGCTGCTGATGCTGCCAGATCTCAAACAGGGCCTGAATCCACACCCCCACCCCTCTGCTGCCACTTCCTTGAATTCCGGTATGCTTTATACTAGACTCTAGCATTTCCCCACTTCTGATGTTAGGCTAACTGGTCTGTAACTCTCTTTTTAAATAGTAGGGTTACACTTGCCACTCTCAAATCTATAGCAACTGCTCAGAGTCTATAGAATTTTGGAAGGTGAGTACCAATGCATTCGCTATTTCTCGAACCACTTCCTTTAGTACTCTTGGATGTAGATTATCAGGCCCTAGTGATTTGTCTGCCTTTAACCCTATCGTTTTTCCCTAGCATTATTTTGTTCCTCATACTGATTTTCTTTAATTCCTCCCTCACTTGACACTTGGTTATTTGTAAGGATGGAATAAAAGTAAGCATTCAATTCTTCAGCCATCTTTTGTTCCCCATTATTGTTTCCACAGCTTTTGACTCTCTCAGATCTACATTTGCTTTTACTAAACGTTTTCCCTTCACGTATTTATGGAAGATTTTCCCATCCGTTTCGATGTTGCCTGAAATTTGACTCTCTTACTCTAGGAAGGGAAAGACCACAGTGAACAGAGACTGTGTAGAGAATGAGGCTGGGGAAATAATAAAGAGAAATTACTGAATCAGCAAAGGGTTATGGGGATAGGGCTGGAATGCTCATTTGAGGATCATCGGATTAGCAGATATGATAGGCTGAATGGCCTACTTCCACTCTTGTGCTTTATGGTCTAAGTTATTTGCAGGACTGTCCCTTTGAGCGAGCAGCACTTTTCACGCAAAATGCCAGGCCTGACAAGCTAACTCATAAAGAAGAGCATGGTTGTTATGAATATCCAGATCATAAACAATTTTTTTTCCACCATACAATTACTAAGAATGGGCATTTAAAAACATTTTCTTTTCCTGAATCCAATGGACTAAGTCTGTCTGTCGGTCAGAGTTGTCTGCCCCTTTATATTAAGTGCAGATAAACACTCAGCCTGATTGAAAGAAGTCTCCTTTGTGAATTGCTGCAATTTTTTATGCATTCGTGTGTTAAACCAATGTAACATTAACGCTGTACCCTTTTAGTTAACATTTAGCTGACATTGATGTGTGCATGTCCTTTCAATTAACATGCCTGAGGGTGTGAGTGAACTTTGGTCGTTGGTAAATTGGCCATTGGCATCTGTAACCATAAAGGATAGTATGATATCCTTGAGTCTGGCAGTGCCAATTATTGTTCATTAAAGCCTCAACTTGATGATGTGATCCTCTGGCTTCTTTTTGTAGTTCTGTTTAAGGTTCCAGTAGTCGGAGGTCAATGTGTTTTGCATTCGTCCTTCACTATTATTCAGGTATGTTATGTATGTGTGGGAGCTTGGGTCCAGAAAAACTGTCTACCCCAGCGACAAGTTCCCCCTCCCACTCTGCCAAGGACAGGGCCTCCTCCATCGCCAAACCCTCACCACCCACGCCTGGAGGAAGAACGCCTCACCTTCCCTCTTGGGTCTCTCCAACGACTTGGAATCAATATGGATTTCACCAGTTTCCCCACTTCCCTTCCACCCACCTTATCCCAGTCCCAACCTCCCAACTCAGCACCGCCCTCTTGAAATGTCCTATCTGTCCATCTGCCTTCCCACCTACCTGCTCCACCCTCTACTCTTATTTATTGACTTATTCTTTTGTGAGGTCAAACACCTCTCGAAGTCCAAATATAACTAATCTCCTGGCTCCCCTCTATCTACTCGGGTTGAGACTTCCTTGAGAAACTCTAAAAGATTGGTCAGACATGATTTCCCTTCCATGAAGCCATGCTGACTCTGGTTGAGTAGATTATGATTTTCCACATGTATTGCTATCATTCCTTAATAATTGATTCCAACATTTTTTGAAAAATAAATGTCAGGCCAACTGGCCTGGCGTTACCCACTTTTTGCTTCCTTTTTGAATAACGATGTAACATTGGCAGCTTTCCAGTCCTCTGGTGCTTCTCCAGGATCAAGGATTTTGGAAAATTGCAACCAAAGCATGCAGTAATTTTGAAACTTCTTCTTTAATGATCCTAGGTTCCCCTTGGGCCAAGGGAACTTAACTGACATTAGCCTCATTAGTTTGGCTTATGCTACTTCTCCAGTGATGGTAATGGTACTCAATTTCTCTCCCATATTCTTTAGTATTAATAGGATGTTTGCGGCATCTTCCACCATTAAGACTAATGCAAAATATCATTTTAACTTCTCAGCTATTTCTATGTTCCCTGTAATGATCTTCCAAGATTCATTTGCTAAGGGGTTCATATTCATTTTGACCTCTGTCTTCCCTTTTATCTATTCAAAGAAGCTCTTACTGTCATTTTTTTATCTATTTCTAACTTGTTTGCTCTCATAATTTACTTTCTTTCTTCCTAATCTTTTTGGTCCTCCTTTGTTCAATTCTAAATTTACCCCAATCTATATGTGTGCATAACTGTGTGCATCTGTTATGTGCGTATGTTTGTGTCTACACAAGTACCAACATTTGGGTGTATGTTTGCATTTATCTGTGTGCATATACATATAAATGTGTGTCTGTGTGTGTGTGTGTGTGTATTGTATATGTAATTACTCAGGAAACCAGACTAGAAAGGAACATTATATATTGTTGAACACCAAAATAGAGTCACTACTCTTAGAGAGAGAATTCTTAAGGTGAGGATTGGAAAAGCATGACCTAATTAAGGACAGTCAGCATGGCTTTGTGCAAGGCAGGTCATGGTTTCCTAACTTGATTGAATTTTTCGAGAAGGTGATGATGAAGGAAGAGCAGTGGAAGTTGTTTCCATGAATTTTAGTAAGGCTTTCAACAAGGTTCCTCATGGTAGGCTTATCCAGGAGATCAAGATGTATGGATTCCACAGTGACTTGGCTGTGCGGATTCAGAATTAGTTTGCTCATAAAAGACAGAGGGTAATGGCGGAGGGTGTTTTTCAGGCTGGACGTCCATGACTAGTGGTATCCCACAGGGATTCATATTGGACCTCTGCTGTTTGCAATATATATAAATGACTTGGATGATAACGCAGATGTGTGTGTTAGTAAGTCTGTAGATGATGCAAAGATCGGTGGAGTTGTGGATAGTGTAATAAGTTATTAAAGGATACAGCAGGATATAGGTCAGTTGTAGATATGGGCAGAGAAATGGCAGATGAAGTTTAATCCGGATAAGTGTTACGTGCTACATTTTGGAAGATCAAATATTAAGGAAAAATATATAATTATTGGTAGGACTCTGAACAGCATTGATGTACAGAGGGATCTTGGGGTTCAAGTCCATAGCTCCCTGAAAGTGGTCACACAAGTAGATAGGGTGGTAAGTTGAAACTTTATTGCTGGAACAGCACAGCAGGTCAGGCAGCATCCAGGGAACAGGAGATTCGACGTTTCGGGCACAGGCCCTTCTTCAGGAAATGTTCATTCTTCATTTCCTGAAGAAGGGCCTGTGCCCGAAACGTCGAATCTCCTGTTCCCTGGATGCTGCCTGACCTGCTGTGCTGTTCCAGCAATAAAGTTTCAACTTTGATCTCCAGCATCTGCAGACCTCACTTTCTCCAGATAGGGTGGTAAAGAAGGCGTATGGCATGCTTGCCTTTATTGGTCTGGGAATTGAGTACATGAGTCAGGATGTCATGTTGCAGCTTTATAAGACTTCGGTTAGGCCACACTTGGAACATTGTGTTCAATTCTGGTCACCACATTACAGGAAGGATGTGGAGGCTTTGGAGAGGTTGCAGAAGAGGTTTACCAGGATGCTGCCTGAATTAGAGAGTAGGAGCTATAAGGAAAAGCTAGGAAATCTCAGATTGTTTTCTCTGGAATGGTGGAGGGCGAAGTGATACTTGGTAGAAGTCTATAAAATTATGAAATGCGTAGATAAGGTTGATGGTCAGAATCTTTTTCCCAGAGTTTAAATGTCCAGAACTCGAGGGTCCACATTTAATGTTAGAACAGGAAAGTTCAAAGGAGATATGAGGAGTACATTTTTTACACAGAGAGTGTTAGGAGACTGGAACGCACCACCAGGTGGTGGTGGCAGATACAATAGGGGCAGTTAAGGGACTTTTAGATAAGTCCCTCCGGGTGCTCCGGTTTCCTCCCACAGTCCAAAGATGTGCAGGTCAGGTGAATTGGCCATGCTAAATTGCCCGTAGTGTCAGATAAGGGCCTGTTTCCATACTGTAAGTAATCTAATCTAATCTAATCTAATAAACACATGAATATGCAAGGAATGGAGGGATTTGGACAAAAGGCAGACAGAAGAGATTAGTTTAATTTGGCGTAATGTTCGACACAGCATCATGGGTAGAAGGACCCATTTTGTGCTGTACAATTATATATTCTATGTACTCATGGTGCCCACAGGCTAATCCCAGTCTGAGATGAACAGTTCTGCAGACCTATCTCTGGGTCTGCTTCATTAAAGGCTCAGGTGATGAGTTCCTGTTACCAAGGAACCTCATATTCAATGAGATTAATTAGTGATTCCCTTTGGGCCTTACAAAGGTTTTCACAGTATATTTGATCGTGTACATGGCCATGTATTTGCAGACAGATACATAGATGCACACAGACAAACACAAACATACATAATAATTTGTATGCGTGCGTGTGTATTTGTTCTGAACATTGTAAACTCTTCATAATGATATATTTTTGGATTATACATGTGAGTTGTTCCATGATGAAATGCTAATTTTGTACATTTTCACTGCCATCATACTGTTAAAAATCTTGCTGAAACAAAATTGACCACTGGAAATCCTGTTTGTTTTCTTGATTGTTTTGTAGTCACTGTTCGTACTAATTGTGGAGTTTTTGTAGTAGTATAATAATCAGCAAATATATCTGCTAGATTTATAACCAAATGTGGCTTGTGATGGAAAACCATTTAAAACTTTCATTCGTCAGTTCTTCTGTTTACTGACTGCAGCTTTACACATTTAGTGTTAATATGTTACACTTGTGATCAATCAACATTAATGAATCATTAATAAATTGAAGCTTTGACACCTCAAATAGATTTTGCAGGTTGAATAGCAAATTTAGCAATGAATAGCAACAAAGTGCAACGAAATCCAATAGATGTGATAATTTGATCTGAACTTATGAGCTAGTTGATGACACAGACCAGGATTTAGATTTAGACAGAATCCAGGATAAGAATTCAGTTTCTCTATTTCTGTTTTGATGTTGGGTGAGACTGCAGTCTCCTTGGTCCACTTTTATCTATCTAATAAAAGCTTGAAAATCACCTACGTTATCTTCTCTTGCTTGCTTCGCAACAGTATTGCTGATAATCCTCTTTGTCGGCCCCTTCCTATTTCCTATCTACATGCTACACATCAGCAACAGCTTCAGAAAATATAGCTGATGGCCATTAGATTTCCTCTAACTAAACACCGAGAAAACTAAGGCCATTTGTTTTAGTTTCCACCACAAATTCAGTAGCCCAGTCGCTGATTTCATTCCTCTCCCTAACAACTGTCTGAAGACTAGCCAGAATATCTATCAACTTACTGTCACATTTGATGACCCTAAAGGTGGCATAAGAAGGACTGTCCATTTCCACCTCCATAATCTCTCCCAATTCTACCTCCTTTGGCAGCTGAAACCCTTTGTTACCATGAGACTGGGCCATTCCAACACTCTTCCAGCTGGTTTGACCCTCCAGACCTGTGCTGAAAATGTGGTGCTGGAAAAGCGCAGCAGGTCAGGCAGCATCCAAGGAGCAGGAGAATCGACGTTTGGGGCATGAGCCCTTCTTCAGGACCTCCACAGGCCCTCCAGACCTGTGCCCTAACTTGCACCAAGTTCTGTTACCTATCAACCTGAACTCAATGACCTACATTGACTCCAAGTATTAGCAATAGCTTGAGGCTAATATTCTCAAGTCGATGTTCAAATCCCTCCATTGTCTCCTTCCTGTATTTCTCTGTAATTCCTTCCAGATTCGCAACTCTCTGAGATAGCTACAGCCCTCTCCTTCTGTCGAATTAATTATCCCTGCCTTCACTGCTCCACCTCCTGCCTCCTCTAAATTGCTTCTTAAAATCGACTTCTTTACTATTTTTGGGTCGAATATCTCCAAATACGAATCTAGTATCAAATTTTGTTTGATAAAACTCTTGAGAAATGCCTTTGGATGTTTTATTACTTAAGTACAAATTGTTGGTGCTATGAGCTTAGTTTTAACACTCACCAGAAATGGTGACTATTCTTAGTTAACTATTCTTAGCTAAGAAAGCTTTGAGGAGATTTTGAGTTGGGTTGCTTTTCTGGGCAGCTCTTTCTCGTAGCCAGAGCCTTTTGGAAGATTTCTACTTTTAATTGAGCAGTCCTGGGATGTTTGGAGCTTTGATGTGGCAATCATTATAGAGTCATAGAGATGTGCAGCATGGAAATAGACCCTTCGGTCTAACTTATCCATGCCGACCAGATATCTCAACTCAATAAAGTCCGCCTGCCAGTACCCGGCCCATATCTCTCCAAACCCTTTCTCTTCATATACTCATCCAGTTGCCTTTTAAATGCTGTAATTGTACCAGCCTCCACCACTTCCTCTGGCAGCTCATTCCATACACGTACCACCCTCTGCATGAAATACTTGCCCCTTAGGTCCCTTTTATATCTTTCCCCTCTCAACCTAAACCCTCTAGTTCTGGACTCCCCCAACCCAGGGGAAAGACTTTGTCTATTTACCCTATCCATGCCTTTCATGATTTTATAAACCTATATAAGGTCACCCCTCAGCCTCCGATGCTCCAGGGTCAGCAACACTCCTTAGGACCTTACCATTAAGTGTATAAGTCCTGCTAAGAGTTGCTTTCCCAAAATGCAGCATCTCACATTTATCTGAATTAAACTCCATTTATCTAAATTAATTGAACTGTCTGTAATATCTCTTTCTTACAGTTTGGACAATAGTTTTTTTTTTATTGATGCTGCCTATCACTTCAAGCCATATAGTTCTAGTATATATCATGTGGATTTAAACGACATCACTCGCTCTTTATAGATAGCTTTAGCTGTATGTAGATTTCACTTGCCATTGACCACACATGTGGATTGAGAACCAGGCTAATGGAGTCCTGCTAAAATTTGCTCCTCTAAATAGTGCAAATAGTCAATGAATTAGAAAACTAACACTATTTCCAGACCTTTTTTCAACAATGGCACATGGTCATGACAATAACACATGGTGTCAGCAAGGGACTGAGGATCCCAGGATGCTGATAAAGAGAGGAGAGTCAAATGTCAATGGCTAGGCGAGCATACCCACAGCAGTAATCTGAGCAATTAACCATCACAGGACTTCCACAGTAGCTGACTAGAAGGGCACAAAGCCTTACCTTTCCCTGAACCACTGGACCATGTGGAGGAACTTGATCAAGCCTAACAGTGGATGTACAGTTGCTACCACACCACTTTTGTAAAGGCACAACTAGATCACTGCTGGCACTTGGAAAGCAAAGCCTCACTCTCTCAGCGGAGCAGGTAAGGGCTGTTTGGCAGTGGCTGCTTGAAGGCTCGGTGACGTTTGTTTAACGGTTTAAATTTGTAAGATTTTTTTTCAAAAAAGCGTGGAGCAAACCCGGAAGCTGGTGTAGCGCAAGCTTACCTGGGCAGGTTTTTTTTCCCTATAAAAGCGGGCAGGAGAGGAGCTTTAGGGAAGTAGTAACTCCAAAGATTGCAGACAGATGGGTGACAGTCAGAAGGACTGGGAGGAAGCAGCCAGTGCAGGGACCCCCTGCGGCCGTTCCCCTCAAGAACAAGTATACCGTTTTGGATACTTGTGGGGGGGGGACTTACCAGGGGTAAGTAATGGGGCTCAGGACTCTGGCACGGAACCTGTCCCCGTTGCTCAGAAGGGAAGGGTGGAGAAGAGCAGAGCAATAGTTATTGGGGACTGGATAGTTCGGGGCACAGATAGGCGGTTTTATGGGGGCGAGAGAGACTCACGTTTGGTATGTTGCCTCGCAGGTGCAAGAGTACGTGACGTCTCTGATCGTGTTTTCCAGGTCCTTAAGGGGGAGGGGGAGCAGCCCGAAGTCGTGGTCCACATTGGCACCAA
>NC_057727.1:61880564-61883945 GCF_004010195.1 Chiloscyllium plagiosum
GGGGGTTAGGTATAGGACAGATGTTAGGGGTAGGTTCTTTACTCAGCGAGTCGTGAGTTCATGGAATGCCCTGCCAGTAGCAGTGGTGGACTCTCCCTCATTATGGGCATTTAAATGGGCATTGGATAGGCATATGGAGGATAGTGGGCTAGTGTAGGTTAGGTGGGCTTGGATCGGCGCAACATCGAGGGCCAAAGGGCCTGTACTGCGCTGTATTTTTCTATGTTCTATGTTCTATGAAATGTACCACTTGAAATTGCATCATCTCATCATCACATATAAAATATGAACCTTTCACAATGATACGACTGTGTTGCTGCCTGAAAGATTTCAGTTCAGGGTTCATCATTGAGCTCAGTGGATTACTCTTCTCACTCTTTGTTATCCTTTGTTTTTTCTTGAAAGCTTTGCAGATTTATGTCATCTGAACTTCCTTCAGCGATGATAGGAATCATACCATTTCTGACATTGCTGTATAATTACAAGCTTCCAATGTACAAACAGTGTGAAACAAATCTCTTGTCCTAGTATAGCTAATCTCTGCAGATTCTTTCTTCTCTTTGGGTTCCACGAGGAATCTGGGAAGCCTAATGAAATCATCTACCAGTCCGATGACTGGTTATTCAGTAATTAACATTTCATGGTTCCATGACTGGTGTCTCCTTGAAAAAGTGTGACATAGTTTGCCTCCTGATCTGTTCCCTCTTGAGGATCAAAGTTGAACTCCTTCTGCTATTTGAATAATGTTGAGATAAAGACTTGGAGGTATGCTCAAGAGTGAGAACTGTTGATTGTGAAGCACACATATATTTCTATTCTCTGATACCCTTGCTGTTGAAAATTCTTCATCACATAATCTTTAATCTTGAGAACTATTCTACCTGGACAGCACAGTTTTACTCCTTTCACCTCTACTTCTTTTACCATGGGACACAGTCTGATAATCTAGTGACGCTCACGCCTGTATCAAACTTAAAGTTAATGAAATTTATAAATAAAAGTTTATGAAAATAAAAATTTATGAATGCATTGATTTAAGTTTCTTGTCACAACACATTGGTTGGATCATCATTATCCCCACTGAAAACAATGGCCATCTCTACTAATGCAGATTGCTGTCACTAATTAACATTGCTGTATGAGTAGATGGTTAACTTACTACTGTTCTGTAACTGTGTCCTTTATTATGATCCCAGCTAATGGTACTAATGGACAAGTTAAATCCCAAAATGAACCTAGCTTGATGAATCATATGTTTAATTTTTGCAGCTGCTTAACTTGGAGGGTAGTCACTAAAACAAAATCACAAGAGGCTGCAGATGTTCATTAACGAGTGAATATAAATTTATCACTCAAAATTACTAACGAACAGAAAAAATAGGCCATATATATTGAAGATACGTAGAGCTATCTTAATACAAATATCAAAATAATACAAATATCAAAATAAAGTTTCAACAGTTTCCCAACACAGCATAGCCTCAGCTCCAGAGAAATATCACCCCACTTCAGATTTTTAAATGTTTACTTTAGTGACATTTTCCGGTTTCTTTCCCTTGGACTAAGAGATTTTTTTATAATTCTTTATCAAATTGTTGCTACGAATTCTTCACGATTCTGAAGGCCTAAACTTCCTCAGTTCTAAAAGCTTAAAGATTTATATCAAAATTCTGCTGGATTGGAAGCGACAACAGAGCAAAAAAAACACTTTGACTGAGCTAACTGAATCTCCTGAGCTGAACTGTAAAAAAATACTGTTTTCTTCAGAACTGAACTCTGAATTTTTCTGAGCTTTCTGCTCTGAAACCAGAACTAAAATGATTACATTTATGTGCTTACTCTGCCTAACATATACCCAACAGTATAAGCATTTTATCCATTAAAGAAGGCAGATTATGACCTGAATGACGGTAAATTGAAAGAGGGGAGTGCGCAGTGAGACTTGGGTGTCATTGTGCACCAGTCGCTGAAGGTAAGCATGCAGGTGCAGCTGGCAGTAAGGAAGGCAAATGGTATATTGACCTTCATTGCGAGAGGTTTCCAGTACAGGAGCAGGGATGTGTTGTTGCAGTTATACAGGGCCTTGGTGAGGCCACACCTAGAATATTATGTGCAGTTTTGGTTTCCTTTTCTGAGGAAGGATGTTCTTGCTCTCTCTCGAGTGCAGTGAAGGCTTCCCAGGCTGATTCCGGGGATGGTGGGACTGACGTATGAGGAGAGATTGACTAGGTTAGGATTGTTTTCACTGGAGCTCAGACAAATGAGAGGGGATCTCATAGAGACATACACAATTCTAACAGGACTAGACAGGGTAGATGCAGGGAGGATATTCCCGATGGTGGGTGTGCCCAGAGCCAGGAGTCACGGTGTGAGGATTCGGTGTGGACCATTTAGGATGGAGATAAGAAGACATTTAGAACATAGAACATAGAACAATACAGCGCAGAACAGGCCTTTCGGCCCTTGATGTTGCGCCGACCAATGAACTTTTCTAAGCTACATGCACCAATGAAAATATGCCTTCCCTTTAAAAGACTCAGGCTTATTTTCTATGCGCTCTTGGGTCGTAATTGTTATTGACAAGGCCCACCCTGTTTGTCTTTGAGAAGAGGCTTTAAGTAGAGCAGACTGGCTTGAATTCATGCTAGCCTCTCACAACTTTGTCTTCCCTACATCGGTGTGCAAACACTCGACACCACACTGATCACTGGTTGCATGCAGCAAAGGAGCACATATTATGAAATTAATGTACTGCACTGGAACAATAGGCATGAAATAAACTTGCTTTCTTCTCCCAAAGAGTGGTGAGCCTGTGGAATCCATTACCACAGGAAGTTGTTGATGCCAAAACATTGAATGTATTCAAAGTTTGGGAGAAGGTTTATAGCTCGGGTGCTCGTTGTTGTGGTTCTGTTCACCGAGCTGGGAAATTGTGTTGCAGACGTTTCGTCCCCTGTCTAGGTGACATCCTCAGTGCTTGGGAGCCTCCTGTGAAGCGCTTCTGTGACGATTCCTCCGGCATTTATAGTGGTTTGAATCTGCCGCTTCCGGTTGTCAGTTCCAGCTGTCCGTTGCAATGGCCGGTATATTGGGTCCAGGTCGATGTGCTTATTGATTGAATCTGTGGATGAGTGCCATGCCTCTAGGAATTCCCTGGCTGTTCTCTGTTTGGCTTGTCCTATAATAGGAGAAAGTGAGGACTGCAGATGCTGGAGATCAGTGCTGAAAATGTGTTGCTGGAAAAGCGCAGCAGGACAGGCAGCATCCGAGGAGCAGGAGAATTGACGTTTCGGGCATGAGCCCTTCTTCAGGAATGAGGAAAGTGTGCCAAGCAGGCTAAGATAAAAGGTGGGGAGGAGGGACTTGGGGGAGGGGCGTTGG
>NC_057727.1:61884908-61908048 GCF_004010195.1 Chiloscyllium plagiosum
CAATTTCATCAACAGATGCCTAAGGGAAAGACAACGGAATGAGGATATGCCAAAACCCAAAGGACCACAATACCATACATCAAAAACATTTCTGAACTGACAGCCAGACTACTGCGACCACTAGGACTCATAACAGCACACAAACCAACAGCCACTCTCAGACAACAACTCACCAGGACGAAGGACCCGATACCCAGCATGAGCAAAACTAATGTAGTGTACAAAATCCCATGCAAGGACTGCACAAAACATTACATAGGACAAACAGGAAGACAGCTAATGGTCCGCATCCATGAACACCAACTAGCCATGAAACGACATGACCAGCTATCCTTAGTAGCCACACACGTGGATGACAAGCAACATGGGTTCGACTGGGACAACACTACTATTCTAGGACAAGCCAAACAGAGAACAGCCAGGGAATTCCTAGAGGCATGGCACTCATCCACAGATTCAATCAACAAGCACATCGACCTGGACCCAATATATCGGCCATTGCAGCGGACAGCTGGAACTGACAACCGGAAGCAGCAGATTCAAACCACTACAAATGCCAGAGGAAACATCACAGAAGAGCTTCACAGGAGGCTCCCAAGCACTGAGGATGTCACCTAGACAGGGGACGAAACGTCTGCAACACAAGTTCCCAGCTCAGCGAACAACATTGAATGTATTCAAGAGGCAGCTAGATATAACACCTGGAGTGAATGGGATCAAAGGTTATGGGGAGAAAGAAGGATTAGGCTATTGAGTTAGATGATCAGCCATGATCATGATGAATGGTGGAGCAGGCTCAAAGGGCTGAATGGCCTCCTCCCACTCCTACCTTCTATCGTTCTATGTACGTTTAACATCAGAGAGGTTCTTCCAGGCACTTCACTGTAGTCACATGCTTTCTTAGAAACAATGTGCTTCGGTTGATGTTTCAATTTGACTTTTAGACCTTTTTTTTAAAAAAAGGAACACAGAACTGAACCATATCCAACTGCCTATACTGAACTCAAAACTAAAAATAATATAAACACTGTATGCCTTTTAACTCATATCTACCACCGCAGATTTGCTT
This sequence comes from Chiloscyllium plagiosum, assembly GCF_004010195.1. Classification (NCBI taxonomy): domain Eukaryota; kingdom Metazoa; phylum Chordata; class Chondrichthyes; order Orectolobiformes; family Hemiscylliidae; genus Chiloscyllium; species Chiloscyllium plagiosum. Next base: position 61,885,978 of record NC_057727.1, read on the forward strand.
TACAATGTAATGATTGTGAAGTTTTCTAAAGTCCACAGTATTGATACTACTGGCACTTGTGACTTTAAGGGTTTTAGACCTTATAAATTGGATGCATTCTGCTGTTCTCCTGTGTTAAGATTATCCTCCTCCCTGAACTACTCTGTGACTCTTCCTATCTCTGCTTCCAACATTCCCTCAGAATAGCTTTCTCCAAAGTCAAACAGTAGTTCCAATAACAATTTTGTCTTTCATTAATTCTGATGGCAAAGATCCAAAGATCCATTTCTTGACTAACCTGAGGAGACTCATGAAACTTTCTACAGATTTTTCCAAAGCCTGAACTGTTTGATTACATTTTGCTCTTTCAAGAATTTTATTTGTTCTCAGATTCAAATAAAATCCAAAAGTTGATCAACCTTTACTTAGAGTGCCTCTGTCTTCTTTTGTGTGTTAATGAGCCATAACATAATTAACTATGGTCCCAATTGAATATGAAAGTACGGTTACTTGTTCAGCTTCTTCTTTGGAAATAATTCAGAGCCTTAAGAACTGTTTTCTCCAAGATGTCCAATTCCATTCTTGATTTGGTCCGTCTCTGAAATTAAATTTTCCCAGCAATGTTATTTTTGCCTAAGGTGTTGTTTATTCTTCTTGTTTTAAAACTTTTCATCTCTGCAGAATCGCAATGCTGTTTTATTCTCTCTGAATGAATATTTGTTAAATCTGCTATTTTGCAGTGCTGATTTATTTTCCTTCTCTAAAAACTTTTAACTGTGGAGTATAACAATGCTGCTTTCCTATGCTTTTGTGGCTAAAATTATAAACGTTTTCTAGTTTGTTTAACAGCTTCCCCTAAATGATTCACACTGTCCATAACACTGCTAATAGCACCTTATGATCTTGACAGTGATTTTGATTATAGATTTCCCGCCTCAAATTGCAGCCTCAATAATCTCCTTAATTTCTTCTTCTTGTGTGACCCCAACAAGCCTCTGTATTGGTCCTTTGCCATTTTAATTCTGGCTTCATAAAATTCCTGGTGCTGTGACATTGGATTAGAATATTTTTATGACCTATGATTTCCCTTAGTGCAGCTGTGTTTCATGGTTTGTGTCTGCTTTGGCAGCAATGCTGTCTCTCAGCTATAAGCATTTTTAAAAGATTTTTGCCTTCTGAGCCTCTAAGTGTACCATTCACTTTTTAGAGTTCTCTCCTGGCCCTCCCCCCCAGGAATTTTTGTTTGATTCGTGCAGTCTCCAATGGCTGTTGGCTCTCTGTGTCTGACCCTCCAATCAAAAGTTAATCAGCACTAGAAGCAATCATTAGCTGCTATGGAAGCTTCACGTAGCTTCGAGCTCACACTTATTTCTGTGCATCTCAAACCAGGTCTGAAATGCTATTTGCCTTGACTGTACGTTCTTCCTTGTGCACTTTTGGGTTTGTCTGCTGGAGGCCGTCTGCCGGAGTCATTCTTAAAGCTGTCTCTGACAATGTCTTCTGGTTTTGTTGAAATTTGCTCTGTAGAAATAAATGAAATTGCAATCTGGACAGCTGCAGGCCATATCATAGTGGTGCACTTACATCAAATCCCCAGAAAACTAACACAGCCACAATGCCATTTCATTGTGCCATGCCAACCATTGGCCACATTCAGTTGAGTTGACAACAGCCACCATCGTCCTTTTCTTTTAGACGCACTATAGTGAAGGATGCAAAACATGAGGCCATCTACATGAGAAGGGGCTGTTATTTCAAACAAGCTAGTGTTTGTTGTGTGATAGCAATCAGGTATGTTGATAAGACAAATACTTTGATGAAGACTAGGAGGAGACCTAGGTTAACAGACCAGTCCTCCTAAAATTCTAAAATGTCCTGTTTTTCCTCACCCACGTTCCAGTGACATAATTGGATTGGGTTGAGATTAGTGCAGGTTTCAGCATTAACCCTTTCCTAGCCATTATACAACAAGCACCTCGGGAATGGCAGAGGTAGCAGACAGGGAACAGATCAGTGTTTTGCTCGACAGAATTGACAGCATTCCGATTTGGCTTGGGATTGATTTGGAAAATGTCAGAAATCAGAAAGACGCCAAAGCTGTTGATTCTCACTGAAACAGATCCTTCAGTCCAACTCATCCATGCCAACCAGGATTCCTAAACTAAATTTGTCCCATTTGCCAGCAATTGGCCCATATCCCTCTAAACCTTTCCTATTTGTACACCTGATTTTTAGGCATTGCAACTGTACTTACCTCTACTACTTCCTCTGGCAATTTGTTCCATATACACACCACCGTCTGTGTGAAAATGGTGCCCCTCAAGTCTCTTTTAAATCTTTCCTCTCTCATCTCAAACCCATGTCCTCTAGCTTTGGACTCCCCTATCATAGGGAAAAGAATCTGGCTATTCATCTTATCTCTTGATTTTATAATGCTCTATAAGATCACCCATCAACCTCTGACGCTCCAGGGGAATAATGGGCAGCACGGTGGCACAGTGGTTAGCACTGCTACCTCACAGCGCGAGAGACCGGGGTTCAATTCCCACCTCAGACAACTATCTGTGTGGAGTTTGCACATTCTCCCCGTGTCTGCGTGAGTTTCTTCCACGTGCTCCAGTTTCCTCCCACAGTCCAAGTATGTGCAGGTTAGGTGAATTGGCCATACTAAATTGCCCATAGTGTTAGGTGAAGGGGTAAATGTAGGGGAATGGGTCTGGGTGGGTTGCTCTTTGGAGGGTCGGTGTGGACTTGTTGGGCTGAAGGGCCTGTTTCCACACAGTAAGTAATGTAATCTAATCAAGTCCCAATCTATCCAGCCTCTCCTTATAACTCCCACCCTCCAGTCTTGGTAACATCCTTGGACCTTTTGCGTCCTACTTTAATCTTGCTATTGTGGATATATTCTGTCTACAGAGCTATTGTTGTTCTAACTTGTGATTACTTCAAATCAAACTACACCAAACAAGCTATTCTGTTTCAACAAAAAACTACTTTTGGCCATTTTGTGTTGCTTTCAGCCAAGGGCAGCCCTTCAGCCATTTTGTGTTGCTTTCAGCCAAGGACAGCTCCAATACAGCCAAAATGGCTGCCAACTCCCTCCCTACCAATCCAGCCACGACTTGTACACGTCTTCTGTGGCCCAATACCACCAGAACCATCCCAATAAACAACCTTCCCATAGGCAGGGTCTGGAGATTAGAACCACCAATCTATTCCCTTGGCTTTATGTATTGCTAAGTCATGTAGCTCGGCTTCTCAAACCCTGCAGTTGGGAATGTTGAGCACCTTTTGAGGATCAAGAGGTTTAATCAAAAAGCTTTAAACAGCTGGTGAGTATCTAATCTTTTTACCTGATACTTCTCCCTGCTTGGCCAACATTTACGCTATTCAGCACTCGCAAATGTTGAGGACATTTTAAGGAGAGCTTGGAGTCAGTATTAGAGCAGCTATTCATTGGGATACACCCACAGCAAAATGCCTTCCTACTTGTGTCTCCACACAGTAGTTTATGTCGCTTCCATCACGATACACACTGACAGTCTCAACACACACCTCTGAAGGCAGCTCAGAATTGTGCAGCTCACCAGAGCTAGTCCCATTCTCTTGACCTTTTATTTTCGAAGGTCTCTAATTTCGAGTTGTTAAGGAGGTTAATGATCTTTATCCTATGTACCTTTTCAAGGACTCTGTGCTGGTGGTTTGTAATGTCTTTCCGTTATTTTTGCTCCTGCCTCTTTACGTTTGAAGATTACAGTGCTATTTCAGGCATAGTTTCAGGCCTATTCAAGTGAGCAATTTTCTCCAAGGTAATTATTGTGGATTTTTCTCCAGTTTAACAAGATAGGGCTAATTTCAGATTCCTGTTTCATTAGTTGGGGGGGTAAGGTGGGATCAGAGCACAAATGATTAACTAAGGCCCAGGCTCATTTACCACCTTCTCCAGATTAGAGAATATTAACTGACCAATTTTACACTGTGACAACTTGAGTTTGAATCATTGGATGAATAATTACTTCCCTTACTTCCCTCCTAGGCCCCAAGGGATCTTTCCATATCCGCCACAAATTCACCTGCGCCTCCACACACATCACTTACTGCATCCGCTGCACCCGATGTGGTCTCCTCTATATTGGGGAGACAGGCCGCCTATTTGCGGAACGTTTCAGAGAACACCTCTGGGACACCCGGACCAACCAACCCAACCACCCCATGGCTCAACACTTCAACTCCCCCTCCCACTCCACCAAGGACATGCAGATCCTTGGACTCCTCCATCGCCAGACCATAGCAACACGACAGCTGGAGGAATTCTTTCTGATCTCTCTGCCCCCACCCCCACTCCGGCCTATCACCCTCAGCTTAACCTCTTTCCACCTATCGCATTTCCAACACCCCTCCCCCAAGTCCCTCCTCCCTACCTTTTATCTTAGCCTGCTGGACACACATTCCTCATTCTTGAAGAAGAGCTCATGCCCGAAACGTCGCTTCCCCTGCTCCTTGGATGCTGCCTGACCTGCTGCGCTTTTCCAGCAACACATTTTCCACTCTGATCTCCAGCATCTGCAGTCCTCACTTTCTCCATGAATAATTACAGCCAGAGTTATAACCCCACAATGAACCCCAACCAATCTAGTACGAACTGACTGAGAAAAAAATGACAATCGTAGATTTAGTTGGGTCCCCAGGCCTGACAACTCCAGGGCAGCTGATGGCCCAATCATATTATTGCTGGGCTGTTAATCTGGGGACCCGGATTCGAATCTCATCATGGCAGATGGTGGAGTTGGAATTCATTAAAAATAATATCTAGAATTATTGGGCGGCACGGTGGCACAGTGGTTAGCACTGCTGCCTCACAGTGCCTGAGACCTGGGTTCAATTCCCGCCTCAGGCGACTGACTCTGTGGAGTTTGCACGTTCTCCCCGTGTCTGCGTGGGTTTCCTCCGGGTGCTCCGGCTTCCTCCCACAGTCCAAAGATGTGCAGGTCAGGTGAATTGGCCATGCTAAATTGCCCGTAGTGTTAGGTAAGGGGTAAATGTAGGGGTATGGGTGGGTTGCACTTCGGCGGGTCGGTGTGGACTCGTTGGGCCGAAGGGCCTGTTTCCACACTGTAATGTAATCTAATTAAGAGTCTAACGATGTATATTGTCAATTGTCAAACCATCTGATTCTCTAATGCCCTTTAGGGAAAGGAATCTACCTGGTCTGGTTTACATTTGATTCCAGATCCAATGCTGTTGCCTCTTACCTGCCCAGTGGGCAATAATGCACCTAACACTATGGGAAATTTAGCATGGCCAATTCACCTGACCTACACATCTTTGGACTGTGGGAGGAAACCCACGCAGTACACGTGGAGAATGTGCAAACTCCACACAAACAGTTGCCCAAGGCTGGAATTGAACCTGGGACCCTGGCGCTGTGAGGCAGCAGTGCTAACCACTATGCCGCCTCAGTTGTTGAATATATGAGTGACAGCATGCACAAAAATGAAAGAACCTGCATTTGTATTGCAACTTTCACATCCTCAGGGCATGCCAAAGGACTGGGAAGCCTCAAGAGTACTGCTATCATGTGAGAAACATAGCTGTTGATTTGCACAAAGCATAACCCCACAATCTACAATGACACAATGGTAAACTCGCCTACTTTTCACAGAATCCCTACAGTGTGGAAACAGGCCATTCAGCTCAACAAGTCCACACTGACCCTCCAAAGAGTATCCCACCCAGACCCATTCCCCCTACCCTATTACTCTACATTTACCCCTGACTAATGCACCTAGCCTACACATCCCTGAACACTATAGGCAATTTGGCATGGCCAATTCACCTGACCTGCACAGCTTTGGAGGAAACCGGAGCACTCGAAGGAAACCCACGCAGACATGGGGAGGATGTGCAAACTCCACACAGACAGTCGCTTGAGGCTGCAATCGAACCCGGGTCCCTGGTGCTGTGAGGCAGCAGTGCTAACCATTGAGCTACGGTACTGCCCATATTTCGAGTTGGAGGAGTAGACATTGGATGGTGCACTGAGGGAGAGATAGAGTCACAGACTCACACCACATGATCCAATTCGTTCTTCTGCAATATAATGCTACTGTACCTTTCAGCCCCTCTCGGACAGAGGGTTGGATGGGGTGGGTGTCAGTTTAACAGTACTTCCGAAAGTAGGGTCATGAGCTACAGTTTTGGTTTTGTCGAATCTAAAGCAGTAATGGCTGCAGTAGAGTTACCCCTCCTCCTCTATCAGGCCCTCACCCTCTCAGCTCCCACTGACGGCTGGTGACAACTTTCAACGCTTGAAATGGAGTCACAAGTGAAAAAAAGTTTGGGGAAGCACTGAGCTAACATCTTGTCGGAATGACAAATGGTTATGAAGGGCATGGCGAGGGTAACAACTACACCTTTACTTGAAGGGTCAGTAACAGAGGACATAATGTTAAGGTGAAATGCAAGGAGGTTTAGAGGGGATTTGAGGAAAATGTTTTCCACCCAGAGAATGTGGAGTCTGGAATGCTCTGCCTGGTAAGGTAGTTAGGCAAGAAACCTCACAGCCTTCAAAAAATACTTGAATGAGCACTTGAAACATTCATGGCTATGAGCCAAGTGCAGGAATGTGGGACTAGTGTAGGTTTTGTAAGTGCAGACCTTGCAATGTATGATTCTATGATAGAACCTCTGTCTATCCCCCATCAGAACAAACGCTGCAGCTTTATATCTGGACTTCAATCCACAATCCTCTGACTCCAGCATGAGGGAAATAATACTGAGCAATTACCAACATGTTCCTGGGAATGGAAGGTTTAAGTTACAAGGAGACGTTGGATAGACTGGGACCTACTTCCAGTGGAGCGCAGGATGTTTAGGGGTGACCTCATAGACATTTACAAAATCACGAGGGGCATAGATAAGGTGAATAGCAAAGGTCTTTTCCCTTGGGTGGGGGATTTCAAAACTAAGGGGGCACACTTTCAAAGCGAGTGGAGAAAGGTTTCAAAGGGACCTGAGGGGGCAACATTTTCACACAGAGGGTGGTTCATATGTGGAATGAACTGCCAGAGGACGTGGTAATTGCAGGGCCAGCTACAACATGTAAAAGACATTTGGATAGATACATGATTAGGAAGAGTTTAGAGGGATTTGGACCAAATGTGATTAGTTTAGTTTGGAAAGCCTGGTCAATGTGGATGAGTTGGACCAAAGGATCTGCTTCCATGCTGTATGACTTTATGACTCTATATTATAACAAACTCCGAAAATGAAACAAGGAACTGATTAACTCGGTTTAAATGCCAACTCCTGCTGTGTCTGTTGTGATTATTGTGCAAACAGATATCAATGTCTTACCAAGTACAAGCTCTCAGTGTTATCCCAGGCGTTGCTGGGTGCACTACTGTATATATTAGCTTCACCAGAGATATTACATTGGAGTCAGACCTTCCCAAAGTGGGTTCAGTGGTGTCACGTGATGAGGTTTTGGAGGCACAGGCTCAGAGACAGTAATGTCCACCACAGAGCTCCACCTTCCACCTCCTGTTCTTCCCTGCTCCCCTCCCCTCACTCTCATGATCCTCAGCAAGGGGCAAGGACAGCGCTTAAGCTTTGGAATGGAGTTTCCTTGCTCTGTCATGTTTCCGTAACATGGTAGCGGACTGCACCAAGAAATATCATTTCACAATTAATATTATGAATCCGGTAAGTCTTTGCACTCAAAATGTTAAAATGTTAATCCTGTTTTCTCTCCAAAGCCAAAGCTAGACATGCTGAGTTTCTCCAGCACTTTCTGTTTTTAATATCAGATCTCCAGCATTTTACTGCATCTGCATTGAAATTGCACCCTTTTTGTTCCTTAGCTCCTGCCAAATGGACATTCTTCTTGCTACCTTTGGGAAATCCCTCTTTCTCCAGCACTAATCAATATTTGCCCTAATCAATACCGTCACCCATCCCTCTTTCTTTATCTTCCTATTTTTCCCAGAAATATTTCAGTCTCACTTGCCGTCCTTCCCTGAAACATATTATTTTTCCACTTGGCAATCCGCTACTGAGAACACATCAATAATATTTACCACATGTTGTGCATTCACACAGATACACAGGAACCCTGACTTCACCTTTAGATTCTCTGAGGCAAAATGGAGACAGTCAACCGGCTCATGGTTTCTCTGCAGTGACTGCTGCTAAACAGTAAATATGTTGGAATCATTGCAGCTTGAATACAAGTTCTACTGGGCTCACCACAGCTCTGGTGGTTAGCAACCATTCTGTTGTCCTGTTTACTAAACACAGAATATGTGTGCAGCAAACTGTGTTTTAACTGGCATCTTATGAACAGTCACGCAGTCTGCATTTGATCTCCTTGGCTGAGGAGACAGCGTGGCGAGTGGTCAATAAGGAACTAACTTCAAAGTAAGTTACACGGGAGTCATTGCTGGTTATTTGGGGCCTTGGCCGATGAGGACAGAGGAGATCGAAGGGCAGCTGTCACACCTCCTGTGCTTGCAAGGGAATATGCCGTGGGAAGAGCACAAGCTGTTGGTGGCAATTGAGTGGCAAACAGGATGTTTTAAAAGAAATGGTCCCTTTGGAATGTTATAAGTGGGGAAATTGGAAAGTGTAATGGGAAGTTGGATCACACTAGAGGCCATATCAAATGCGGTTTGAGGAAGACGTAAAATATTGCTTCCATTTTTATTTCAAACTGTTTCCTAATTTCATTCCTGAAGGGTCTGCCTCTAATTTTTAGACATTGCCCCGGGCCCAGACTCTCTAAGAGCAGAAATGCTTATATATCTGTCTATTCTTTAAAGCTTTTGATATGATGAATTCATCTTTGTTATGTTGAGTCCTGGTAGAATTTCTGAATGCATGCTGAAGTCGTGACAATGGTCCCACAGAGTCTCCCAATGTGAGTTAAATGCCCTCTTCCAATTCAATGCAGCTGATCTGAATCAGTGAAAGGTGAGGAACAGTGCTCAAGATCCTGGAGATATTTTTAATCACCTTGTTCAGAGATGTTATGACATTTGCAATGGGGTGAGGGAGCAGGTGGAACTTGAACCCAAACGCACTGTCTCAGTGGTAGGGACACGGGCACTGCTCCACAATATCTTTCTCATAATCCTCAATATTGTTAATCATGGGTTTTTGAGAAGAATTAGATATTTGGGCCTGTAGTTGATGAAACCCTACAATTTACCTTTCCACAATAATTGTACAGTTTCCCTGGCCAGAACCCATCCGTTCAGGCAAATGTTGACCTTCATGGTGACAGAATTTGAGTACAGGAGTAGAGATATCTTGTTGTAATTATACAGGGCCTTGGTGAGACCTCACCTGGAATATTGTGTGAAGTTTGGTCTCTTATTTGTCAAAGGATGTTCTGGCTATGGAGGGAGTACAATGAAGGGTTACCAGACTGATTACTGGGATGGCAGGCCTGATATACGTCGAGATATTAGATCAGTTAGTCCAATGTTCACTTGGGTTTAGAAGAATAAGACCGGATCTCATAGAAACCTATAAAATTCCAACAGGACTAAAAAGGATAAACACAGGAAAGATGTTCCGAATGACTGGGGAGTCCAGAACTAGGGGATGGGATTCTGATTCCTTAGGATTTTGGTTAGGCCATTTCAGACCGAGATGAGGAGATGACTCACCCAGAGTCTGTTGAATTTTCTGTTATAGAAAGCTGTTGAGTCCGAAGCATTGAAATGATTTCAAAACAGAGTTAAGCATCATTCTTAGGAATAAAGGGATCGGGAATTGAATTGAATTGAACTTATTGTCACATGTACTAAGGCACAGTAAAAAGCTTTGTCTTGCGGGCAGGTCACAGAGTTAAGTAGCATAAATAAGAGGGGGAACAGGGTACCGCGTTGGATGGTCAATCATGGTCATACTGAATGGTGGAGCAGACTCGAAAGGCTGAATGGTCTATTCGTCATGTTTTAAACCCTTTCCTGGTGCAGTAGAGCAGGGATTAAAGTTAGCAAGTTAATATCTTCTAAATGACCAGTTCAGAGGTGTTTGATACACCTTTGGAGCAGGCTGGACTTGAACCTGGGTTAAGCCACTGTCAGAGGTAGGGACATTACCACTTCACCAAAGGACCCTGTCCCCAACTCTTGAGTTTTTTTCCCCTTATCAATCTGTTATTAAACATCTCTGGCACAGGTGGGGCTTGAACCCAGAGCGCTTGGCTCAGAGGTAGAGACACTATCCAGGCATCTCAGAAGCTTTTCCTAGAATCCCTGGGGAAAACAAAACAGTGCTTCTACTCCTGTTCAGCTACTTGCTGTTAGCAGAGGTTGTTAACATTAATATTCCACGCAGTCTCTTTAATGAGCACTAGTGAGCGATTTAAATCTCAACCATCCCCAGAATAATCCTCTGGGCTCCACCCTTAAACTAGATTCCTTGCTCTAGACTGGGATTAAAACATGGCACCACTTGAGACCCTATCTTCAAGTTAGGGCAATGTTTCCTTGTACATATTTCCTGCTTTTCCAGTTTCCAGGGCCATTTATTTTTCCAAACTCTATCCGGGTATCTAACAGCAAGACAGGTCCCCAAGTGCTGGGAACTGGCCAACTGCATTGTGAGATTGATTGAAAAAAGGAGCAGTGATAAGATTCAGGACAATAGGCAGAATCAGGCTTCATTTAGGTCACTTATTTCCAAAGCATGATCTGCAACAGAAAAAGAGAAAACGCCAGGGAATAAGCAAAAGAACTAAGAAAGGCTGAGAGTGGATTGCTGAAATGAGGTGGCACATTCACTAGATACTCTGCGAGATCAGGTCATTTTGACAGAAGCACAGAGAGCTGGAGAATTCATCAGGAAACACAATCCACACACACACGCACACACACAAAAAATCAATTCACACAGCTTCAGGAGAAATTTATCAAAGTAATGTCATTTATGTATTTAGAAAACAGAGACAACTCTGCAGCCTTTGTTAAAAAAATGTTTATTGGATTTTTATAAGATGCTATATCAGTAACAAAGGCTCAGAGGCAGCCACAAAGCATGAACATGGAGGAACAGGAAACCCAGGTAAAATATAACCGCTAGCTGCAGCCAGAAACTGTTATAAGGAAATTACACAGCCATGTATCATTGCAATGTGCCTCTAGGACATATCTCTTAACATTCTCTCTATTAAACTGCAGCAGAGTTATTAACAAAATGTTTTGCTACCTCATCCCCCAGCTGAATCACAGCAGCTTCTCAATTCACCACCATTACCCAGTGTCACCAGCACATCCTCCTTGCTATCTTTCATTCTTACATTCTGCACTCATCAGTTCTTCCTCTGTATATTCGAACCAAGACACAAAGGGACATTCTCTATCTTTGCATTAATATGCTTTTCAGCCCCTTATGTTCACGGTTGATTTTGTATTTTATTTCCTGCCACCTGCCCTTTTTATTGGCTCTGTATGTGCTACGTTGCCAGACAACAAACTATTGATCTCAGTTTTGCAGTTTCCCTTAGACGGCCAATACCTGCAGAATTCTACAGGGAGAGTTCCAGATTTCCGCTCCATTTTGTCAGAAGCTGAGGGGATCTTCAGCTGTATCTGATCGCTGTGAATGATCTGGCCCGTGAGACAGTCCAGTAACCCCTTGCCATACAGCTGCTGAATTCTGACTTCAAGTTTTCAATCCTTTCATTGTGGAAAGAGCATGTTCAAACATGCAGTCAGCCAACACCAATAAGGGACTGATCTTACTTTGATCCTGAGAAGCATATTCAATCCACACCTGTTTTTACTCGTCGCATCTGTACGTTTTCAGATCACATGCTCTTCAATAATGTACAGTGGTAGTTATGCAATAAGCTAAAACATTCTCTTGTTTAAGGCTAAAGCTTTGCTCCTGGTTATTTCACACTGGAACACATTGAAAAATGAAAAGGGGGGCTAAACAAAAAACAAAAAAGTTCTGTTCATGGACTATTCGGCTGACCTCCTGGTGTGGTTGTGACAAACTGCACCTGCAGTTGGAGGGAAACACCGCAGGCAAGACCGCTTCACTAAGTGAATAACTTCTCAAATTTTTATAGCACAAGTGTAGCAAAGCACAGTAATTATATGAAGACAGTTTAAGAATAGAGTCATAGAGTCATACTGCACAGAAAGGGACTCTTCGGTCAATGCCGGCCAGGTTTCCTAAGCTGAATTAGTCCCATTTGCCTATGTTTGGCCCGTATCCCTCTAACCCTTTCCTATCCATGTCAAGAGTGTGGCACTGGAAAAAGCACATCAGGGACAGGCAGAATCCGAGGAGCAGGAGAATCAACGCTTCGGGCAAAAGCCTTTCATCAGGATGCTGCCTGACCTGCTGTGCTTTTCCAGCACCACAATCTTGCCGGTAATCTCCAGCATCTGCAGTCCTCACTTCCATCTTTCCTATCCATGTACCTATCCAAATATCTTTTAAATAAGAATCTTTCTCTCTTTATGGACAGCACGCCACACAAGTGAATATCAAGTGGCACCTTAGGGCTACATCATGGGCACAGACATCCAAGGAAGCTGGGCTTTGCAATCTAGCCAGATATATCTTGAGGAACTAGCAAACCTTCGCTCATCTCCTCACCAAGGAACTGCCTGAGAGTTTAACTCCCTGCAGAGGTCTGTGGATGAACAATGCAAAATGCCTAACACTAACCAGTTCAAATCAAAGTGTAGTTAATTTATTAGCGCGCAATTAGATTACCATCAAACTGCTGCATGAGCACACAAAGTGGTTCTTGCTAAATCATCGAGAAAAAAGGGCCAGTATACAAGTTATGTAATCAATATTGTTAATTGATTACAAATCACCAGCTACCATTAAGGCTCTCAGACAGACACTCCATAGACAAACAGCAAGTCATTACTGGGCAGAATTATTTAACTGAGCAAGCAACAAGTGTTGTACAAGCAAATTTGCAACTATAAATCAGGACCAATGCATCTCAGTATTAACTACAGTGGTGACCAGAAGCTGAGGATATAAATTACTTTAAGAGTAATTTCTCAAAAAGTTGATAAGTGTTATATCGTGAGTATCTTAAATATTTCAAGCTCACAGGTCTAATTGACCACACTTACATAACCTCACGATTGGTTATGATAATGTCAGTCTTCTTTTTAGTCTTCAGTTCGTGAAGTGCTAGTTCACTGGACATCTGTTCAGCAGAATTAATCACTTCCTCCTGACTCTGCAGTATCACACCAGTTTTGCTAAGGCTGGTTTACTTTCAGGGGTCACGGATATACCTCCTGATGGCAGAGGTGGGGCAAGCTACAGTCAGCTCCTGAGCTTTTAAAGGGAGCGCTGAAGAGATCACGGCTGAGTAGGCAAGCAGGAGCTGACCCCTTGCATAGACGTCATCAACCCAACAAAACTGAACAAATTCCAAATCTATTGCTTTACTTTCTTGCTTTTTACTTAGAAATCCAGAATGGCGCCAGAGAGTGGAGACTCTTTGCACTTTTCACTGTATTCTGGTACACGTGACAATAAATCTAATCTAATCTATCAACTGATTCTCCTTGCACTCAAGGGACACTTCCTGGGTTCGCTTTCCTTACATCTTTTCAATGCTCAAGAGCTGGCGCTCTTTAAATGAAATGGGTTATGTTGCAACACTCATCGAGACTAACTGAGGGAATCCCCAACTGAAACAAACCAATGAGCAAAATTTCACATGCTCAAATTTGCACTGTAACAGTTGACAAATCAACATAATTCAAACATTAACAGACAAAATACGCTTCCAACAGAAAGGTAAATTTCAATTTAAAGAGTTGACTTGGATCGCCCAAAATTCAGGAATTTCGCCATGTGGAGTTGAATCCTCCGAAGGTGTTCGCCAACTCTGTTCAACGTTTCCGGACATGACTGAGATCAGAAAGGTACAGTTGGATGAAGCAAACACGGAGAATGCTGGAGAAACCCAGCAGCAGCTGTGAAGGGAGTATCAGAGTTAACCTTTCAGGTCCAGCATGTCTCTTGTTCAGAGGATATTGGTGAACCCTCTCTCCCTTTGCTCAGTCAGTCTGACTCAACAGCAACCCAACACGCAGCTTCTTGTCCATTTCCTTTTGCTTTCGATAACCCTCATTCCCATAGCAGCTTGAGGCGCAGATGCATTTCTCAGAAATGATTTCAAACTTGGAATTTCTTTTCCAAGAACTTAGGTTAACTCTGGGTTCACAAGAAGCAAAATAGTGAGTTGCTGTAGCATGCACGATCCATCACAATTGCACATCCATCCTTTCCTTGAATAACCTTCAAAGCAGCTCTTACATATGTTAGGTTCTTTTTAGCAGAGAAAGTTCTGGGATTAACATTGTCTCTGCTTAACATGGGGAAAATTAGGAAATATCCTTGTTTCAATGACTGCAAACTAAAATAATCAAATTTACTGAATGATCCCCCCATTGAAAAACATTTTCAACAATACTTGTTGTAACTTTTACTTTACTACAAATCAGCACTAATGAGAATTAAACAATATTTAATAGACAAATGATGCTTCAACTATAAAGATATAGGTCACTTTAAAGTGTTGATATGACAACTCTTTGCACTTTGCACAGCTACAAGTGTTGATCTCAGCCCTGCATAATGTGGCAGTATGGTTTGATTTAATTATTATTGTCACACGTATCGATATACAGTGAAAAATATTGTTTTGCATGCAATCCAGACAAACCATACCTTATATACCTTGCTGAAAATGTGTTGCTGGAAAAGCGCAGCAGGTTCAGGATTCCAGAAGAAGGGCTCATGCCCGAAACGTCGATTCTCCTGCTCCTTGGATGCTGCCTGACCTGCTGCGCTTTTCCAGCAGCACATTTTCATGCTCTGATCTCCAGCATCTGCAGTCCTCACTTTCTCCTTACATACCTTGCGTCAGGGTAACAGAACAGAATGAGGAGAAAGTGAGGACTGCGGATGCTGGAGACTAGGAGAAAGTACATTCCTGAAGAAGGGTTTATACCCAAAACGTCAATTCTCCTGCTCCTTGGATGCTGCCTGACCTGCTGCTTTTTTCCAGCAACACATTTTTCAGTAACAGAACAGAATGCAGAATATAGTGTTGCAGCGACAAAGAAGATGCAGAGAAAGATCAATTCTAATATGTGACACATCCGTTAATAAGTCTGCTAACAGCAGGGAAGAAGCTGTTCTTGAATCTGTCGGTATGGAAGAGGGTGGAAGAGACTATAAACGAGGTGAGAGTGCTCAGCAAAACTATATACCAGTGAAAAGGAAGAAATGTAGGAAAAGGGATAATCTGTCATGGATATCTAAGGAAAAAGGGAGGATATCAAATTAAAAGAAAATGCATACAAAATGGCAAAGACCAGTGGGAAACTAGAAGATTGGGAAAAACTTCAAGGTCAACAGTTAGCTACAAAGAAATCTATAAAGAAAAATGAGATAGATTATGAGAATAAACTAGCTCAGAATATAAAGACAGATAGCAACTGTTTCTATAAATATCGAAAGTGAAAAAGAGTGCCTAAGGTAAGCATGGGTCCTTTACAGGATGAGAAGGGGGGATTTAGTAATGGGATATAATGAAATGGCTGAGGCATTGCACAGGTATTTTGTATCGGTCTTCACAATGCAGGACATGAATAACATGCCAGATACTGACGAGGCGAGAAAGATAGGTGAGGACCTGGAAACAATCATTATCATGAAAGAGGTCGTGTTGTGCAAGCTAATGGAACTAAAGGTAGATAAATCTCCTGGCTCTGATGGAATGCATCCCAGGGTGCTAAAAGAGATTGCAGGGGAAATAACAAACGCACATGTGGAAAGTTTCCAAAATTCGCTGAGCTCTGAAGTGGGCGGCACGGTGGCTCAGTGGTTAGCACTGCTGCCTCACGTTCCAGGGTCCCAGGTTCAATTCCAGCCTCGGGCGACTGTCTGTGTGGAGTTTGCACATTCTCCCAGTGTCTGCGTGAGTTTCCCCCGGGTGCTCTGGTTTCCTCCCACAGTCCAAATACATGCAGGTCAGGTGGATTGGCCATGCTAAATTGCCCATAGCATTAGGGCATTAGTCAGAGGGAAATGGGTCTGGGTGGTTTATTCTTCTGAGGGTTAGAGTGGACTGGTTGGGCCGAAGGGCCTGTTTCCATGCTGTAGGGAAACTAATCTAATCTGAGTCAGTTCCAGCAGATTGGAAAAAGTCAAATGTGACGCCACTGTTTAAAAAAGAGGTAAACAAAACATAGGGAATTTTCGGCCAGTTTGCTTACCTTCTGCAGTGGAAAAAGTGCTTAAATCTACTACCAAGAAAGATATAGCAAAATATCTAGATAGAAATTGTCCTGTTGGGCAGAAGCAGCTTGGAAGGTAGGTCATGCTTAACTAATCTACGGAAACTCTATGAAGACATTACAAGCAAGGTGAACAACAGGGACCCAGTGGATGTGATGTACCTAGATTTCCAAAAGGTTTTTGACAAGGTGCCGCACAAGAGGCTGCAGCATAAGGTAAAGATGCATGGTGTTATGGGTAATGTATTAGCATGGATAGAGGATTGGTTAACTAACAGGAAACAAAGAGTGGGAACAAATTAGTGCTTTTCTGGTTTGCGATCAGTGACTTGTGGTGTGCCTCAGGGGTCAGTGTTGGGACCGCAATTATTCACAATTTACATCGATGGTTTGGAATTGGGGACCACGTGTAACGTGTCAAAGTCTGCAGCTGACACTAAGCTGAAAGGCAGAGCAGAGTGGCAGAGAACTGTGAAAGTTTGTAGAGGGACGTAGGTAGTTTAAGTGAATGGGCAAAGGTCTGTCAGATGGAGTACAATGTTAATAAATGTGAAGTCATCCATTTTGGTAGGAATAACAGTAAAAAGGGCTATTACTTGAACGGTAATAAGTTGCAGCATGCTGCTGTGCAGAGGGACCTGGGTGTCCTTGTGCATGAATCACAGACGTTTGGTCTGCAGGTGTAACAGATAATTAAAAAAGGAAAATGGAATTTTGTCCTTCAATGCTAAAGGGATTGAGTTTAAAAACAGAGAGGTTACATTGAAGCTGTATAGGGCGCTGGTGAGGCTACACCTAGAGTATGGCATGCAGTTTTGGTCTCCTTACTTGAGAAAGGATGGCCTAGCACTGGAGGGGGTGCAGAGGAGGCTCATTAGGTTGATTCTGGGGCTGAGAGGGTTGGCTCACAAGAACAGACTGAGTAGACTGGGATTATATTCATTGGAATTTAGAAGAATGTGGTGTTATCTTACAGAAACATGTAAAATTATGAAGGAAATAGATAAGATAGAGGTAGAGAGGATGTTTCCACTGATGGGTAAAACGAGGACAAGAGGGCATAGCCTCATAGGAACTTCTTCACCCAAAGGGTTGTGAATCTATGGAATTCCCTGCCCAGCGAAGTAGTTGAGGTTTCCTCAGTAAATGTTTTTAAAGCTAAGATCGATACTGTTTTGAACAGTAAAGGAATTAAGGATTATGGTGAACAGGCGGGTAAGTGAAGCTGAGGCCATGAAAAGGTCAGCCATAATCTTATTGAACGATGGAGCAGGCTCAAAGGGCCTACTCCTCCTGCTAGTTCTTATGTTCTTCTGTTCTCATGAGAGTGTCTTTGATGATGTTGGCTGCTTTCCTGAGGCAGAGGGAAATATAGACGGAGTCAATGGATGGAAGACTGGTTTTCACAATGGACTGGGCTGTGTTTATAACCCTCTGTAAGTTCATGTGGTCTTAGGCAGAGCAGTTTCCATACCAAACTGCGATGCATCTGGATAGGATGTTTTCTATTGCACATGTATAAAAATTGGTGTGGACATGCCAAATTTCCTTAACCTCCTGAGGAAGTAGAGATGTTAGTGTCTGTTTTCTTGACTGTAGCATCGACATGGCTAGAGCAGGATAGGTTGTTGGTGATATTTACTCCAAGGAACTTGAAACTCTCGATCACGTCCACATCAGCACCCTTGATGTAGACAGGAACCTGTCCTTCACTCCACTTCCTGAAGCCGATGACCAGTTCCTTTGATTTTTGGTGCCATTAAGGAAGGGACTGCTGTCTTTACACCATGCCACAAGCTATCTATGTCTTTCCTGTTCTCTGTCTCGTCATTATTTAAGATCTGACACACTACAGTGCTGTCACCAGCAAACTTGTAAATGGATTTAGAGCAGTAGGAGCTGCACAGTTCTATAATCAACTGTTCTTTATTCACACAGGGTAGGTCAGGGTCCTATCTGACAACAGTTTTCATCTTAGAGTTTCACAGGTATGAGTAGAAACAGCAGAAAACACCTCTATGAACCCTCTGTACTTTAGGTTATGACAGCCATGATGGTGTAGATTTACAGAGGTCTTGTCGATCTCAGTAACGAATAACACCCCCTTTCAAGGTTGGGCCACAGAAGGTATATCATCAGAATTTGCAATTGGTCCTTTGCTGTTTCAAAACCATTACAGATTCCGCAAACATTTGAAAGAAATCAGACATTTTCCTCACTGCACTGTATTGAAGTCAATGCATGTTTTAATCTGAATTCACCCATGGAGAAAGATACTCTCTGATTCTAAGTAGCCCATGTGTCAGAGTAGCTGCATGCCCATCTTCGCCACCCACTTTTGTGCTAGCCATTTCAACAAGCGAGTACTGGACTACTTCAATCTTCAAATGCATTTTATCCTCTATTAAATCCTCCATCCGAATGTAAACCTTTCTTTTAAGAAAACGGCTCATGGACATAGTGGTTGGTGTGAGCTGTTTATGACTCACTAAGTGCTTTTTTTCCCTGGATGCCAGCCCTGGATGATGCCTTTACGATATAATTGCTTAAAAGCCTCTATCAACTGTTGACTTTGCCAGCAGACAATTCAATAATTGAACTCTCGCTGTTTCAGCTCACTGTTACCATGAGCTTTGCTGTGTATTTCAGAGTAATGTCGGAACAGGAGGATGTCATACACCTCCTGCAGCTGGTTCTGTCATTCAAGTTGATCATTGGTTGACCTATATTCCAAATTCAACGTCTTGTCTTTGTTCTGTAAACCTCAATGCCATGGCACAACAGAAAGTAATCAATATCAGCTTTGAGATTTACAATTCACTTCAAGCTTTCTGGGGGAGTATCTTCCCAATATTCCTGGCGCTTTATGTGAAGAACTTCCTTCCAAAATGACTGAACTCTGACTTTAATGGATTGCATTCTTACTCTTAGACTGCCCCCAAACCTCAAAGGAAATAATTTCCCTCTATCCTTTCAAGTCATTTAAGAAGAGCAGAAGATATAGGCCATTTGGCCCATTGACTTTGCTTTGTCATTTGATCATGGTTGATATGTTTCTCGACCACATTCTCTGGCTTCTCCCCATAAAGCTTAATCCCCTTACTGATCTCTGGACTATCTATCTCTGTCTTAAGTACACTCAATAACTTGGCCTCCACAACCCTCTGCAGCAATCAGTTCCACACATCCATCACTTTCTGGCAGAAGAAATTCCTCCTCATCACTGTTAACCCGCTGAGGCTGGATCCTAGTAGTGGAAACATCTTCTCCATGTCCATTCCACTCAGACCTCTGAATATTCTGTAACTTTCAGTCAGATCCCTCTACCATGCTTCTGAACTGCATCAGGTACAGAGTCAGGGGGAGGAATGGTTGTTGGATGTTCCGGGGTTTAGATGTCTCAAAAGGAATAGGGAGGGAGGAAAAGAGGTAGGAGGTGACATTGCTAATAAGGGATAGTATCACAGCTGCAGAAAGGGAGGTCATTGTGAAGGGTTTGTCTTCTGAGTCAGTATCAGTGGAAGTCAGAAACAGGAAAGGAGCAGTCACTTTATTGAGAGTTTTCTTTAGACGCCCCCCCAACCCCACCAATAGCAACAGAGACACGGGGGAGCAGATTGTGAGTCAGATTTTGGAAAGATGCAGAGGTAACAGGGTTGTTGTCATGGATGGCTTCAACTTCCCTAATATTGATTGGAACATCTCAGTGCAGATAGTTTGGATGGAGCTAATTTTGTCAGGTGTGTCCAAGAAGAATTCTTGATTCAATATGTAAATAGACTGACTAGAGGGGAAGCCATATTGGATTTGGTGCTTAGCAACAAACCAGGTCAAGTGTCAGATCTCTCATGGGAGAGCATTTCAGTGATAGTGATCACAACTCCCTGACCTTTACTATAGTCATGGAGAGGGATAGGAGCAGATGGTATGGGAAAGTATTGCAATGCTATTCAGCAGGAACTGTGGAACATTTATTGGGAAAGCAGATATTATCAGGGAAATGCACAGCAGAAATTAGGTTGTTTAAGGAGCACTTGCTGCGAGTGCTGGATAGGTTTGTCCCACTGAGGCAAGGAAGGGATGCAAGGGTAAAGGAACCTTGGATGATAAGAGATGTGGAACATCTAGTCAAAAGGAAGAAGGAAACTTACTTAAGGCTGAGGAAGCAAGGATCAGACGGGGCTCTAGAGGGATACAATGTAGCCAGGAAGGAACCAAAGAATGGATTTAGGAGCTTTAGAAAGGGGCATGAAAAAGCTTTGGCAGGTGGGATTAAGGAAAGCCCTAAGGCATTCTACACTTATGTGAGGATCAAGAGGATGATGACTGAGGGTAGGGGTGATCAGGGATAGTGGAGGGAACCTGTGCCTGGAGTCAGAGGAGGTAGGGGAGATTCTCAATGAATACAATGCTTCAGTATTCACTACTGAGAGGGACCTTGTCTTTTGTGAGGACAGCATGAAACAGGCTAAGATGCTCAAACAGGTTAAGAAGGAGGATGTGCTGAAAATTTTGAAAAACATTAGGATAGATAAGTCCCCTGGTCCAGACGGGATATATCCAAGGTTGTTACGAAGTGAGGGAAGAGATTGTTGTGCCTTTGTATCTTCGTATCCTCACTGTCCACTGGAATAGTACCAGATGTTTGGAGGGTGACAAATGTTATTCCCTTGTTCAAGAAAGGGAATAGGGATAATCCTGGGAGTTACAGAAAAGTCAGTCTAATGTCAGTGTTAGACAAATTATTGAGGAACATTCTGAGAGACAGGATTTATGATTATTTGGAAAAGCATAGCTTGATTAGAGATAGTCAGCATGGCTTTGTGAGGGGCAGACCATGCCTCACAAGCCTTAATGAACACTTTGAGGATATGACAAAACACATTGATGAAGGTCGAGCAGTGGATGTGATGTATACTGATTTTAGCAAGGTGTTTGATAAGGTTCCCCTTGGTAGACTCATTCAGAAAGTAAGGAGGCATGGGCAACAGGGAAATCTGTCAGTCTGGATACAAAATTGGCTGGCCCATAGAAGACAGAAGTTGGTAGTAGATGAACAGTATTCAACCTGGAGCTCGGTGGATGAGGAAGTGGAAGGGTGAGTTAGTAAGTTTGCCGATGACATGAAGGTTGGTGGAGTTATGGAAAGTGTGGAGGGCTGTTGCAGGTTGCAACGAGACATTGACAGATTGCAGAACTGGGCTGATAAGTGGCAGAAAGAGTTCACAGAACATAGAACATAGAAAAGTACAGCACAGAACAGGCCCTTTGGCCCATGATGTTGTGCCGAGTATTAATCCTAATGTAAAATAAAATAACTTAACCTATGCACCCCTTAATTCACTGCTATCCATGTGCATGTCCAGCAGTCGCTTAAATGTCCCAAAAGACTCTGCTTCCACCACCACAGCCGGCAAAGCATTCCATGCATTCACAACTCTCTACATAAAGAACCTACCTCTGACGTCTCCTCTATACCTTCCTCCTAATATCTTCAAACTATGACCCCGCGCCCTAGTCAGTGTTGCTCTGGGGAAAAGTCTCTGGTTATTGATTGTATCCATGCCTCTCATTACTTTGTACACTTTGATCAGGTTACCTCTCGCCCTCCTTCTCTCCAGAGAGAAAAGTCCGAGCTTAGTCAACCTCTCTTCTTAAGGCAAGCCGTCCAGTCCAGGCAGCATCCTGGTAAACCTTCTTTGCACCGTCTCCAAAGCCTCTGTATCTTTCCTATTGTAGAGCGACCAGAACTGGACACAATATTCCAAGTGTGGTCTCACCAGGG
>NC_057727.1:61909081-61932483 GCF_004010195.1 Chiloscyllium plagiosum
AGCCGTGAGGTTATGCTGTAGCTCTATAGAGCCCTGGTTAGACCACACTTGGAATGTTGTGTTCAGTTCTGGTCGCCTCATTATAGGAAGGATGCAGAAGCTTTAGAGAGGGTGCAGAGGAGATTTACCAAGATGCTGCCTGGACTGAAGGGCATGTCTTATGAAGAAAGGTTGAGGGCTTTTCTCATTGGAGTGAAGAAGGATGAGAGGTGACTTGATAAAAATGTACAAATGATGAGAGGCATAGATAGAGTGAATAGCCAGAAACTTTTTCCAGGGCAGAAATGGCTATCACAAGGGGGCATACTTTTAAAGTGATTGGAGGAAGGTTTAGGGGGGATGTCAGAGGTAGGTTCTTCACACAGAGAGTGGTGGGTGCATGGAATGCCCTGCCAGCGGTGGTAGCAGAGTCAGATACATTAGGGATATTTAAATGACTCTTTGATAGGCACATGGATAACAATAGAATGAAGAGTATGTAGGTTAGTCTGATCTTAGAGTAAGATAAAAGGCCAGCACAACATCGAGGGCTGAAGGGCCTGTACTGTGCTGTACTGTTCTATGTTTTAAGTTCTAAGTACAGACCCAGAGTCCTCATGTGATATATCATTCATTCCTGGGATCATTCTTGTAAACCTCCTCTGAACCATCTCCAACACCAGCACATCCTTCCTTAGATATGGGGCCGAAAACTGCTCACAACATTCCAAATGCAGTCTGACCAGATCCTTATGCAGCCTCAGCAGTACATCCCTGCTCTCGTATTCTACCCCTCCTAAAGTGAATGCTAACATTGCATTTGCCTTCCTAATTCTCAACTGAACCCGTATGTTAACATTAAGTGAATCCTGAACTAGCATTCCTAAGTCCCTTTGTGCTTCTGATATCCAAAGCCTTTCCCCATTTACAAAATAGACTATGCTCCTATTCTTTCTATCAAAGTGCATGACCCCACATTTTCCCACATTGTATTCCATCAACCACTTCTTTGCCCACTCTCTTAACCTGTCCAAATCCTTCTGCAACATCCCCCCTTCCTCAACATTACCTGTCCCTCCACTAATTTTGTGTCATCTCCAGACTGAGCAACAATACCCTCAATTCCTTCATCCAGATCATTAATATATAACATGAATAGTCATGGTCCCAACACTGACTCCTGCAGAACTCCAGTAGTGACCTCGGCCAACCTGACAAAGACCCTTTCATCCCCATTCTCTGCCTTCTGCCAGTCAGCCCAATGCTCTATCCATGACAGTACCTTGCCCCTAACACCATGGGGTCTTATCTTGTTTAGTAGCCTCCTGTATGGTGCCTTGTAAAAGGCCTTCTGGAAATCCAAACAGATCACATTTTCTGTCTCTTTTGTGTAATTTGCTTGTTACCTCCTCGAAGAATTCTAACAGATTCGTCAGGCATGTCCTCCTCTTGACAAAGCTATGCTGACTCACCCCTATTTTCCCATGCACTACCAAGTACTCTGCAATCTCATCCTTAATAATGGATTCTAAAATCTTACTAATGACCGAAGTCAGGCTAACGGCCTATAGTTTTCTGTCTTCTCTCTCCCTCCCTTGTTAAATAGGGATATTACATTCGCCATTGTCGAGTTCTCTGGGACCCTCCCTGACTCCAGTAAAATCTGACAGGTAATCTGATCAAAGTGTCCAAGATATTAGTGACCAATTATAAATCCTGGGCAAAAGTGAGAGAGGAAGAGGGTCAAAGCATGACCTTTGACCTTTGCCTTTGTGCTGATGAGAAGTCTTGAGATATCTAACAGCAATTAATAATCAAATTTGTCTCATGATTAAGATACGGTAACTATTAATTATTAATAACTCTAAGGAATTAAGGTTGTTAATAACTATTAATAGCCAATTCCCTTAAGTGGTGAAGACATTTAGTAGATTGCACTGCAGTTATACAGGGCACTTGTGAGACCAGATCTGGAGAGCTGTGAACAGTAGTGATCTCCCTATTTAGGGTCTCATTGAATGGAATGATGCCAGCCTGATTGACTGGCAAAGGCTGACCTTCCTTCTTCACATGCCAGGCAAGATCGCCATTTGCTGACTTACTCTTGGAACAAATAGATGGCCAGAAATCACCCACCTCCATGTTTTGGGCCTTTTCACTATTGGCATTTTCCTGATGATTTTCATGGTACGTGTGCGAGTTATTGTTGGCAGTTTGACTGGCACTGCTTGTTCTTGGGGCGATGGTCCTGATCTGGGAATGCCATTCTCGGAGTGAGTAGGCAAAAGTGAGGACTGCAGATGCTGGAAACCAGAGTCTAGATTAGAGTGGTGCTGGGAAAGCACAGCAGGTCAGGCAGCATCCGAGGAGCAGGAAAATCGAGCAAAAGCAACCTTGAAGAAGTTCTCCCCCTCTCTCCACAAGAATTCCTGATGAAGGGCTTTTGCCCAAAACATCGATTTTCCTGTTCCTCAGATGCAGCCTGACCTGCTGTGCTTTTCTAGCATCACTCTAATCTATACTCGGAGTGAGTGTTTGACCATGAAACCACAGAGTGCTGTGAACACAGCCCAGTCCATCATACAACCAGCCTCTTATCCATTGACTCTGTCTACACTTTCCTTTCCCTCAGGAAAGTAGCCAACATGAACAAAGATCCCTCCTGCCCAGTTATGCTCTCTTCTGTTGGATAGAAGGTACAAAAGTCTGAAAACACATATCAACAGATTCAAGAACAGCTTCTTCCATGCTGTTGTCAGACTTTTGAATGGACCTCTCATATATTAGAGTTGATCTTTCTCTGAACCTTCTCTGTGGCTGTAACACTATATTCTGCATTCTGTTCTATTAATTTGATGTACTTATGTAAGGTACCATTTGTCTAGATAGTACGCAACACAATACTTTTCACTGCATCGTGGTAAATGTGACAAAAATAAATCAAATCAGATTGAAGTAAGATGCTTATCTTTCAGATCCAATGTCTCTGCTGGATTAATGGATTCCCAATATATTGAGCTATTGGTCCTCATTGTTTAATTTACCTGAAAGCTGTTTCTTCGTAATACTACTGTACGTCCTCAGCAGTGAGCTTGCATAAAGGTTCATTCTCTGAGGACAAATTCGGCTCGAAGTTTACTTGGTAGTTCTCCAATCCAACAAGTCATTGCGTCACTGTTTGGTAGCTGCGTCTTTCCTACAGCTCTCAGCTTGTTGGGATTGGTGAGTGCGTGACCTAAAGACTCCACTACAAGTATATCCAACTGCATTCTTTTCTTATTGCCCTTTTCTTTGTCTCCCTTGTCATGTTTTGTCTTCTGCTATTCTGTCACGGCTGGGTTTGAGTTGGTTTCACACCTTCACATTCTTTGAGATATAATTCACCAGCAAGACATCTAAGACCCAAAGAAACGTATTTTTAAACTATTGGGAATGGTTTAATGAAATGTCTCAAGTTTCTTCTGTGTTTGTGTTTAGGGTTACCATTTACTTCAGCTGAGATAAGCAGATTTTGCTTAATATCTACTCTCTGGAACTATTCATTCTTTCCATTGTAAAGAAGTCCACAATGACCCTCCGAAGAGTAATCCACCCAGACCCATTCCCCTACCCTATATTTACCCCTGACTAATGTACCTAACCTACACATCCCTGAGCACAATGGAGTAATTAGCATGGCCAATTCACCTATCTGCGCATTTTTGGACTGTGGGAGGAAACCCATGTAGACACAGGGAGAATGTGTAAACTCCATACTGACAGTCACCTGAGGTTGGAATCGAACTCAAGTCTCTAGCGCTGTGAGGCAGCAGTGCTAACCATTGAGCCACCATGCCACCCCCATTGTAATGGGTTCTCAGCTTCATTTGCTCTCTTGGGGTCAGTATCATTTCATTGTATGACTTCAACTTTACCTCTGTTTGGGTCATTAGTTTCAGCAACTTTTGTGCAGGTCATTGAAGCTCATGATGTTGCATAATCTGACTCTTCACATTCACTTGATGCTGTCCTCCTGTAGTCATTATTGTCACAAACCATTTCTCACCTTTTAGGTCTGACAATGACAACTTACTGCATGATATATAGTGATTCATCCAAATCATCATCTGACCTCTCTCTCTGGTAGCCATTTTGCTTCCTCCTAGCTAAATTGTTTTTCCTACTCTGGATGTGCCTCTTTTTTTGCAATATGATGTTTTCTGCTATATTTATATCCTTTACTCTGGCTCTGATCTTCCTGTTGGCTCTTCTGCAGATATTTGTACCTTTTTCCATTATGTTGCTCTTTTTAGGCTTGGATTGATTCTTAGCTTAATGCAAAGCCTTGCCCATCTCTCAATCATACTCTTTAGCTGACAATTGACAACCTCAGAGTTTCTGGAAGTGTTCATAGCTTTCTTGAAAGTAGATTTGTCCTCCAATAGCAGACATGCTCTCACAGCATGATCTTTATGCTTAAGACAATTCTACCTTTGATGAAATCATCTGCTACTTATCTAAGGTCACAGGTATGTTTCCATGCCGTCACATATGAACAATATCGACCCTCTCTCACTGAGCTCTATTTTTGACTCCTATCATTTGTACATGATATTAGTTAAGGTTCAAAATGAATGATGAAAGCTTTGACTATTTCTCCAGTCACTTCTCAGTGAGATCGAGGGAAAAATATAACGTGTAGCACTTTGACCCCAACACCAATAGGAGTTAGTCAGACAATTGTTACCCATATTGTTTTACTCGGGCTGTTTTATTTAATTCTGTAGCTATTCTATCATTTTGACAATGAGTCTGGAAGAAATTCCAATTCTATCCATATCATCTTCCATTTCCTCAGCCCTGGGGACTCGAACATTCACAGCATTCTGACTGCACCCAGTAACTCAAAGCTACAGATTGCTCTTCTAATTCTTTCTTGTTGTTTCCCATGGTAGCTGGCTCTCTTAGCAGCTTGAACATGGACACAATTCCAGCAAGTTACTCTTTACACCATGGCTCATGGGATATAATTTAATAACTTCTCAATCTGAAATGAAAAAGAAAATTATAGCCGAGGTCAAATCACTTTGGGAAGTAACAAGTGTGTAATGTCCTTTTAAACAGTCAAATCGCATTCTACTCCGACTCTCTGTCACTCTCTCACCTCCCCGCTGTTTCCTCTCTCCCTCTCTCCCTCTCTATGGCTCTCTCTATCCCACCCCATCTCTTTGTGTTGCTCTCACCTTTGCTCTGTCTCTTTCTCTCTTTGCCACTGAATTCTCTCTCTCTCTCTGGCTCTGACACTTGCTCTTACACAATTTCCTTCTCTCTCTCACTCTCTCTCTTTTTGCTGTCTCTGTCTTTCTCGGCATCTCACTGCCTCTCTCTTGCTGCCTCTCTTGTTCAGTGTTTCTTGCTCTAACAATTTTTTCTCTTTCTTTTGAGTTTGTCACACACACTGTCTCTCCCTCTCTCTCAGATGTGTGCACTCTCTCTCTCTCTTTTACTATTTCTCAGTCTATTTCTCTCACACTGTTTCATCTGTATCTCTCTGTGTCTATCTCACACATTGTCTTTCTCTTCTCCGTATCTCACTGTCTCTCCCAGCCTCTCTCTTTCTGGGCCTCTTGCTCTCATGCACATTGTTTCTGTTTCTTTCTGTGCCTCTGTCACACACACTCTCTCTCTCTCACACACATGCACTGTCTCTGACTGTGTCTCAGTCTATTGCTCTCACAGTGTTCCCCTTTCCCTCTCTCTGTCTCTCTCATGTACAGTCTCT
The DNA here is from genome assembly GCF_004010195.1 of Chiloscyllium plagiosum. Taxonomy (NCBI): domain Eukaryota; kingdom Metazoa; phylum Chordata; class Chondrichthyes; order Orectolobiformes; family Hemiscylliidae; genus Chiloscyllium; species Chiloscyllium plagiosum. The sequence goes on from NC_057727.1 coordinate 61,914,822, forward strand.
CTCTTTCTCTCTTATCTGTCTCTCTCTGTCCCAAACTCAATGACCATTTGCTTGGATAAACCTGACTGATTACAATTGGAACCACGATCAGATATCACCCTCATTCAGACAAATAAACACACCTAGCCCGTGTCACTCAGGGTTACCGAACCCTGCCTTGGAATCCACAGGAATTAGTCTACCTGAAAGCACTCTGAGGTCACAGAGAGTTCCAAAACAAATAGCAAGTCAAATGTATCTCGTTAGTCATGAATTGGAGGTGCTGGTGTTGGACTGGGGTGAACAAAGCTAAAAATCACACAACACCAGGTTATAGTCCAACAGGTTTATTTGGAAGCATCAGGTGGTTGTGCAGCGCTCTGAAAGCTAATGCTTCCAAATAAACTTGTTAGGCTATAACCTGGCGTTTGTGTGATCTTTAACTTTATCTCATTAGTATTGTTAATTTGTGGAAACATTGCCACTCTGATTAAAATGCCCAGTCAGTGCACACATCATATCCTCGTCTCATTCCCCCCTTCTTCAACTTGTGACTTTTACACATCCCTGATTTCCTTTGTCCCACCATTGATGGCTGTGCCATCAGGCTGACAGGCAATTCCCTCCCAGACCACTGTATCACTCTACCTCTCCATTTGACTTTAGGATTCTCTACATCACTCGCTGTCTCCATGTTGTTTGGACTGGTGTTAATTTTTGGACTAATTATTCCCTGTAAAGTGTCTTGGGTTGTTAAGTGTGTTTGGGAATGTTGGTATAATTGTTGTTGCCTTCTCTGTAACATTTGACTGATGAGCTGATGACGCCACTTATGACACAATCATGTCGTCAGTATGGTTTCACCTTACAATTGAAACCAAATGGAACTGGTGTGCGCCTTCTGACAAAAGGATTATGTCTGTCGACCTTAATGATGGAGAGTGAGTCGAAGTGGGAATCTTGTCCATATTTGCAATGTTAGCAACTCGGTTGAGAAGAATTAGGATTCAGAAGAATGAGAAAGAGATCTGATCGAGGTATATAAGTTGCTAAGATGCACTAGGAGAAAGTGAGGACTGCAGATGCTGGAGATCCGAGTCAAAAAGTATGGTGCTGGAAAAGCACAGCTGGTCAGGCAGCATCCAAGGAGCTGGAGAGTCAACGTTTCGGGCATCAGCTTCATTCCTGATGAAGGGCTTATGCTCGAAATGTTGACTCTCCTGCCCCTCGGACGCTACCTGACTGGCTGTGCTTTTTCAGTGCCACACTTTTTGATGTTGGTAAGATGGACGTTGAACAGGTGCTCCCCCACCCCCTGTGGGACAGTCTCAACCAAGAGGTCACAGATGTCGAGTGAGAGGGGTTGGGTTCAAAACTGAGATAAGGAGGAACAACTTCTCTGAGAGGGTTGTGAATCTGTGGAGCACACTGCCCCAGAGCACAGTGGAGGCTAAATCAATCAACAGATTCAAGAAATAAATGTACATGTTTCCGATGAAATGCAGGATAAAGGGCGATGGGGAGGAGGCAGGAGAGTGGAAATGAGACCAGGATAAATCAGCCATGCTCATGTTAAATGGTGGACCGGACTGAACAGGATGAATTGCCTCTTGCTCCTAATTCCTATGTAATTAACTCCTGATCAGTGGGATGAGTGGAGAATTCTTGTTCCAGGGAGCTGTGTTGCTGACTGCCTTTGTTTACTGAATAGGAGTGCACTTAAACACAATGTCAATCTGCTGGATGTCGAAATGGATTTGTTTCCTGTTAATTCTTAATTCTTAAGTACAGTTCATAAATCACAAGTAAAATCAATTTTCATTACATTGGAATGGATCTGCAGTTCTCCGCTGCACTATGCACTAAATAGGTCACGGAAAATAAAAACTGCTGAGTGACCCCATTTACAAAATAGGAAGCTCTCCCAGATTTGGGCTGAATTTCCAGCTAGCAAAGGCCAGGCTGCCAGGAGTTTTGGGTAAGTGTCTAGGAGGGATTCATGGGGCAGAGGGTAGCATGGTGAGGGTGTGCAGGGGCAAGTGGTGCTGTTTCCTTCCTCTGAGAGCCACCAGGAGTTCTGTGCTCTGAAAAGCTCTTGCTGATAGACCTGTCTCTGCCGAAACCCACCACAGCCTCCTGACTCCAGATTACCGTTAATCCCATTGATACAATACGACTGCCTACCCACCAGTTAAAATCAAATGTCTAGTCAGGAAAGCCTGACCAATCTCATTGCTAAATGTTCTAGTCTTGGTGATACCCTTGGCAGTATCCTTCATGACCTCTGCAGGTTGATCACATCTTTCTTGTAATGTGATCTTCCAAACTAAAAAATCACACCAGGTTTTGGGAATAAAGTCATAAAGTCCTACAGCACAGAGACAAGAACTTTGGCCCAAACTGGTCCATGCTGACCAAAATGTCTGTCCATGCTAACCCCATTTCCCTGCACTTGCCCATGTCCTTCTAATCCTTGTCCAAATGTCTTTTAAAATTGTAACCTAGGTTTGTTCAATACATCGCATCAATTGTATGACAAAATGATCTTTTACTATGAATTCCGTATCCTAAGATCCTGCCCCACTAGTGACCTGACAAAGGAACAGCTCTCCGAAAAGCTAGTGCTTACAAATAAACCTGTTGGACTATTGCCTGGTGTTGTGTGATTTTTAACTTTGTCCACCCCAGTCAAAAACTGGCACCTCCACATCATCTTCAAACCTATCCACAGTCTTTTAGTTGTGGTCTGACAAGGGTTTTATATATTGCTGATTTTTCTTTGCTGTAGTTTTATTCAGTCATCAGTTTTGAATTGAGAAATGACTTGTTGACTTTGGGAAAGCCTGTGTTAAACGGCAAAGAACAGACCAATCAAGCTTTGTTCGATTGTGAGGCCAGCACTGGAGACTAATTGCAGACTGATTCTTGATTAAAAAGGTTCCGACAGACATAGCAACCCCCAGGAAGAGCACTGTATTTAAACAGGAAGCAGAAGTTGACTATTAACAAGGTCATTCACTTTGTACCTAAACTGTTTAAAACCAGGCAATTTAAACAGTGAAAAGAGAGGGACGGTGACAAAGGCTTGGGGTTCATCTGCAAATATCTTTAAAGTAGCAATAATGAGGTGTCGAAAATAATCAGACAGTCTAATAGAATGCTGACCTTTATACCTTGAGTCTGAGAATATAACAGGACAGAACACATCCCCCAGATGCACAAAGCTGCGAAACTGCGGCTGTGGGCATTGCATGGAAGGATGTAGGAGGGAGGGCATGTAGATTTATCAGAGACCTGTTTCCCTCGGGTTAAGTCCCTTAAGGTGATTACATACAATGTGGGATACATTTCCTGGAATTAGGAAGGTTAAGAAGTGAAATTTTTGAGAAGCTTGTCATGAGCCTGTATCACGTATCACAAGGCAGTATTGCTCCTATTGTGTCGCTTTCTAATTCAGAGAGTACACCGGGACATCGATGTGGGACTGGAGTCCCCTGTAGGCCAGTCTGGGTAAGGACAGCAACTGTTCAAAGCTGATCATCTTGAAAGCTGTAAGAAGCCCTGCTGAAAGGCTAGAAAGATATGGGGCAGCAGGCTGGGTGGGAAACATCAGACTGTGGAGAAATCTGCTCATCTGCAATTGGTGTGGGTCAATGTGGATGGGCACGTGACAGGACCAATGAGATTTGGATGAGGCTGGTGAACATCAAAGTGGGAGCACATCTCACACACGACACTCAGTGTGGCCACGGTCAATATACACTGTGTCAACAGTCCAACCGTGCAGCTAGTTATCTGTCTTCACTGCAAATACTAAGCATATGAACTAACCTGCTCACTAGACAATCATACAGCGAGGCCCACATAATTTCCACCTTCATGGTGATGCTAGGATGAAAGAAATTGCCAACAGAGTATAGTCACCATCTCACACGATCAATTTACATTCTACGCAGAGATGCAGGGAGGTAAACTCCAGTGATAAGGAGCTCTGAGGAACACAGCTCCCAGGTCATCTGAACTGCTCCTTGCCCCACATTCTGCTCCTATCATACGCCCTGTTAGCAACTATTCACATACCATATCCCAAAACGGATTTCTTTGGCAATGAATCTGTCATGTCCCTAAATACTCCCTTCAGTAAAAGACTGCACTCAATTTGATTCATATATTAAGAACATAGGGCCCAGAGAATGTGACAGGAAAATGGCACCACTAAACTCATTTCATTTTTAAATGGAAATTTCATTTGATTTAGTAATCAACCGCGGTGTTTTGCAAAGGTTGCTTGGTTGCTATAGCGACTGTTGTCATGTATTAATAACTCCCTCTAGCGTAGCATACTTTGCGTGTCTCCTGACCCAATGCACTTCCTGAAAAACTCTGCTTCTGATGGAGAGAAAGTCAACAGGCTGCGATTTTATCAAGCAACGGTCGCTCATCCCATCAATTAAAACGTTGGTACCAAGTCATGGCTGCTGATACAATGCCTACAATCATATCACGTTTATTCTGCAGCATCAGGATTTATTGAAGCAGAGCCCACAGCCTGTATGCACTGTCAGGGTCTCCAGAGCATCGGTCTGCAGGGAGAGAGATGATGTGCTATGTTACGTTGCATTGCTGTTTGGTCATTGACCTTAGTGTCCTGGGGCCTTGGGAAACTAACGGAGATCACTGTGCGTTTGCAGTAACACTGACCCAGTTTTCCCGGGCCGGGTCAGCTGCTTTCAGCTCCCATGAGTCCCTTGACAGGCTGTCCACATTCTGCCTCCATTTGCAATCGTCAGAGTGTGACAGGGTCTGACTTGGAAGGTTTTGCTGGGTTTTCGACTGGAGGTCAGGGATTATGCCTCAATGGGGGATGTGTGGAGGGATATTTGCACACAGTTCAGATCTGCAATGAGGCAGTGCATGCAACAAGAACTATATCACACACAGACTCAGTGTGAACTGTCAAGGAGCAGATGTACCAGACCATGACCATTTCCAACAAGTCACATTCCATCCTGACTTTGGAAATATAACATCAGTGAAGGGTCAGGTACTGACTAACTAACAGCGCTGTAAGTGTCTTTACAACACATGGACAGTACGCCAGCAACTCTTTCAACAGGTTTTTGTTAGTTCATGGAATGTAAGTTTTGTTTTAGTCATTCACAGAATAAGGGCATCACAGGCTAGGCCAGCATTTATTGCCAGTCTCTAATTGCCCAGAGGACAATGAAGAGGCAGCCACATTGCTGTGGGTCTGGAGTCACATGTAGGCCAGGCCAGGTAAGGATGGCAGTTTGTTTCCATAAAGGACATTAGTGAACCAGATGGATTTCTCCAACAATTGACAAAGGACGCGCAATTGTCTTTGCAGCCCAAAGCTGAGAGTGTCAAGGATTGCAAGTACAGAGAAGTGGTCACATCACAGGCAAAGACTCCACAGGCAGCAAAGGGAATGGATGACCACCAGGCAGGGTAAGAGGACTAGGCAGGCAATGCAGGAACCCCCATCTGTAAACATTCCACTGAAAAAACATATCTACCGCCTTGGATACTGTTGAGGGGAAAGGCCTATCAGAGGAAAGAAAGGACAGGCAAATTCATTGTACCATAGTTGGCTCTGCTGTATGGGTGAGGTGGAATAAGTGTGGGAATGCTATAGTATTAGGGGATTCAATTATAAGGGAATGGGTAATCATTTCTGTGGCCACAAATGAAATTCCAAGATAGAGTCATAAGGATGGAAACAGACCCTTTGGTCCAACTCATCCAGGCTGACCAAGTTTCCCAAACTAAACTAGTCCCATTTACTTTCATTTGGCCCATATCCCTCTAAACCTTTTCTATCTACTTACCTGTCTAAATGTCTTTGAAATGTTGCAACTTCCCTGCATCCACCACTGCCTCCAGCAGTTCATTCCACACACGAACCACCCTCTGTGTGAAAAAAAATGCCCCTCAGGTTCCCTTGCAGATTTTTCTCCTCTCACCTCAAAGATATGCCCCCTAGTTTTGCACTTGATATTGATCTTATCTCTGGCCCTCGTGATTTTATAGACATCTATAAGGTCACCCCTCAACCTCCTATCCTCTAGTGAAAAAAGTCCCAGCTTATCCAGCCTCTCCTTATAACTCAAACCCTCCAGTAAAACTTTTCTGCACCCTCTGCAATGTAATAATATCCTTCTGACACCAGAGCGACCAGAACTGTACACAGTATTCCAAAAGCAGCCTTACCAACATCCTGTACAACCATGACATGATGTCCCAACTCCTATACTCAATGGTCTGAGCAGTGAGGGATGAATGCCTTCTTATTAAACAGCTGCTTACCTGTGACACAACTTTCGAAGAGTACCTAGGCCTTTGTTCAACAACACTCCCCAGGGCCCAACCATTAACTCCTGCCCTTGTTCAGTTTGCTAAAATATAACATCTCACATTTATCTAAATTTAAACCACTTCTTCGAATTCCTCATAATATGTTGCCTCCTGGGAGCTAAGGTCAAGAACGGTTACAGTACATGGGTGGGGAGGGTGAACAGCAAGTTGTCATGGTATACACTAGTACCAATGTTGTGGTTAAAAAATGGATGAGGTCCTAAAAGCAGAATATAGGGTGTTAGGAAGGAAGTTAAAAATTAGGACCTCAAAGGTAGTGATCTCAGGATCACTTGCAGTGCTGTGTTAGTCAGAGTAGAAATATCAGATTAGTATGTGGCTAGAGAGATAGTGTAGGATTTCAGATTGTTGGGGGACTGGGACACGTTTGGTGGGAATTGGGGTCAGTACAAGTTAGATTACTCCTGAGCTGGACCAGAATTGATGTCCTAGGGGGAACGTTTACTAGTGTGGTTAAGAAGAGTTTAAACTAAAAGCAGAGGGGGATGGAAACTTATTCAGGGAGTCAGAGGGGAGGGAAACAAGGGCAAAAACGAAATACGGAAGGGAAAATAAGAAAGGTGACAGGCAGAGAATTAAAGGGCAAGAATCAGGCAGGACCGCTGTGTAAAATAATGTGAATGGGACAAAGACTCTTGTTATCATTCTTTTGTGGGATGTGGGGGTCACTGGCTGGGCCAGCATTTATTGCCTGTCCCTTGTTGTCCTTGAGAAGGTGGGGGTGAGCTGCTTTCTTGAACAGCTGCAGTTCACCTGCTGTGGGTTGACCCACAATCTCATGATGGAGGGAATTCTAGGATTTTGACCCAGCCATAGTGAAGGAATGACGATATATTTCCAAGTCAAGATAGTGAGTGGGTTGGAGGGGAACTTGAAGGTGGTGATGTTCCTATATATCTGCTGCTCCAGTCCTTCTAGGTGGAAGTGATCGTGGGTTTGGAAGGTGCTGTCTGGGGATCTTTGGTGAATTTCTGCAGTGCATCTTGTAGATGGTACACTCTGCTGCTAATGAGTGTCGGTGGTGGAGGAAATGGATGCTTGTGGATGTATTGCGAATCAAGTGGGCTGCTTTGTTCTTGATGGTGTCAAGATTCTTGAGTATTATTGGGGCTGCACTCATCCAGGCAGGTGGGGAGTACTCCATCACACTCCTGACTTGGTCTGTTGCAGATGTGGACAAAAGGTGATTTACCCTCCACAGTATTCTTAGTCTCTGACCTGCTCTTGTAGCAACTATGTTTATGTGGTGAGTCCAGTTGAGTTTCTAGTCAATGATAAACCCCAAGATGTTGATCGTGGGGGATTCAGTGATGGTAACACCATTGAATGTCAAGGTGTGGTGGTTAGGTTATCTCTTTGATGGTCATTGCCTGACATTTCTGATGCACAAATGTTACTTGCCACTTTTCAATGCAAACTACATATTGTCTGGGTCCAGGGTCAAGAATGACTTCAATCAGCTTGACACTGGACCTGGCATTTGTGTGGTGCAAATGTTACTGGTCTGAAGCATAGATTCCCTACAGTGTGGAAAGATGCCATTTAGCCCAACAAGTCCACATCGACCCTCGAAGAGTAACCCACTCAGACCCATTCCCCTACCCTATTACTCTACATTTACCTCTGACTAATGCACCTAACCCACATCCCTGAACACTACGGGTAATTTAGCATGGCCAATTCACCTAACCCGCTCATCTTTGGACTGTGGGAGGAAACTGGGGCACCCAGAGGAAACCCACACAGACATGGGAAGAATGTACAAACTCAACACAGTCGCCCGAGGCTGAAATCGAATCCAGGTCCCTGGTGCTGTGAGGCAGCAGTGCTAAGCACTGAGCCACTGTGCCGCCCTAAATTGTGATCTTCCTTATTGCTGAGCAGATGCTGCCTGAAAGCCCTGTTGATTACACCTTCCTACACTTTATTGATGATCGAGAGTAGACTGATGGAGTGGTAATTGACTAAGTTGGATTTGTCCTGCTTTTTATGTACCTAGGCAGTTTCCTATATTGTCAGGTAGATGTCAGTGTTGTAACTGTACTGGAACAGCTTGGCTAGGGGACCGGCAAATTCTGGATCTTAAGTCTTTAGTACTATTGATGGAATGTTATCAGGGCCCATAGCCTTTGCAGTGTTCAGTGTTTACAACCATTTTGTGATATCAGGAGGAGTGAATCACATGGCCGAAGACTGTTATCTGTGATGCTGGGGACCACTGGAGGAGACCAAGGTGGATCATCCACTCAGCACTTCCAGCTGAAGATTGCTGTGAAAGCTTTAACCTTATCTTTTATTCTGATGCTCATCCATCATTGAGGATAGGGATATTTGTGGAGCCTGCTCCTCCAGTGAGTTGTTTAATCATCTACCACCAATTGCCATTGGATGTGGCCGGACTGCAGAGCTTACATTTCATCTGTTGATTGTGGGATCACTCAGCTCTGTCTATCATTTGCTGCTAATGTTTTACTAGATTAGTGTAGAAACAGGCCCTTGGGCCCAACAAGTCCACACCGACCCTCCGAAGAGCAACCCATTCCCCTACACCTAACACTACTGGCAATTTAGCATGGCCATGTCACCTAACCTGCACATTTTTGGACTGTGGGAGGAAACCGGAGCACCCGGAGGAAACCCACGCAGACACGGGGAGAATGTGCAAACTCCACACAGACAGTCGCACGAGGTGGGATTTGAACCCGGGTCTCTGGCGCTGTGAGGCAGCAGTGCTAACCACCGTACCACCGTGCCGCCCGTGTTGTTTGGCATGCAAGTAATCCTGTTTGGTGGCTTCACCAAGTTGAACCTCATTTTCAGGTGTGCCTGTCGCTGCACTTGACATGCCCTCCTGCACTCTCCATTGAACCAGGGTTGATCCGTTGTCTTGATGGTAATGGTTTAGTGGGGGGTATGCCAGGCCATGAGGTTACAGATTGTGCTGGAGTACAATTCTGCTGCTGTTGATGGCCCACTGTGTCTCATGGATGCCCAGCCTTGAGTCGCTAGATCTGTTCAAAGTCTGTCCTATTTAGCACTGCGATAGTGCCACACAACACAATGGAGGTTATTCTCAATGTGAAGGTGGGACTTGGTCTCCACAAGGACTCTTACTGATACTATCATGAACAGAAGCATCTGCAGGTGGCAGATTTTTAAGGATAAGGTCAAGTATGTTTTCCCTGTTGTTGGTTCCCTCATCACCTGCCGCAGAGCCAGTCCAGCAGTTATGTCCTTTAGGACCCAAATAGCTCGATGAATAGTATTGCTGCCAAGTCACGCTTGGTGGTGAACATTGGAATCCCCCACCCAGAGTACATTTTGTGCCCTTGCTACCCTCAGTTTTCCTCTAAGTGTTGTGCAAATTGGAGGAGTACGGAATCATAACTGAGGGAGAACAGAATATGTGAACCAGAAGGAAACTTCCTTGCCTCTGTTTAACCTGAAGCCAAAAGACTTCAAGGGGTTCGGGGTCAATGTTGAGGACTTACAGGGCAGCTCCCTCCTGGCTGTATATCATTGTGCCGCCACTTCTGCAGGGTCCGTCCTGCCGGTAGGACTGGACATATCCAAGGATGGTGATGGTGGTATCTGGTACATTTTCTGGAAGGTTCCTTGAGTACAACAATGTCAGGCTGTTGCTTGAGTAGTCAATGAGACAGTTCTCCCAATTTTTGGCACTAGCACTAATAAGGAGGATTTTGCAAGGTCTGTTTCTGCCGTTGTACTTTCCAGCGGCCAGATCAATGCCAAGGGATCCATCCAGGTTTCATTTCTTTGAGAGTTTGGAGCAACTGGTACAACTGAATGACTTGCCACGCCATTTCAGAGAGCAATTGGGAGTCAAACCACATTGTTGTGGGTCTGATCTTTTTTGTTTTGAATTCAAATTCCACCATCTGTCATGGCGGTATTCAAATCCGGGTCCCCAGAACATTAGCTGAGTTTCTGGATTAATATCCTTGCGATAATGCCACTAAGCCATCACCTTCCCTCAAAAAGAGAAGCCTTAAACCATTATGACTTAATGCATGGAACATTAGCGATAAAATGGATGAATTAATCAGGCAAACAGGTGTTGTGGTAGGTTATTTTATGAAATAATCTCAGGAGCCTCGAGATACAGGTCAATGATCATTTATTAAGTCAAGAGAAGATCCTGAGCTGGTACTCTAATTCAATGAGGATTTATCAGCTATTTATCCATTGGAAATCACCAAGACAGTACATTGCTCGAATTCTGAAACAGTCTATTTTCGAAAACAGCCTTGGTTTTTCACACATTCTAAAAGTGGCAAAGTGCCTGTTACCTCTGGTCTCACCGCTTTCTACCTTCCTAGGTGCCATTCTATTCCTCTCTGAACGCATTCCTTGATTCCATCCTAGACTAAACCCCGAAGCTTTGTCTTTCTCAAAGTGGAACAGGATTATCCTCACATCCCATTTCCAAATAAGATCTCAGGGTTAAAGCTGGTTCAGCCATATTCCACTTCCACAGAAACGCTGTCTGACTGCTGCATCAGCATCTGAGTATTTATGCAGTTTGACTAGTTTTCCTTTTTTAACCAGACTACTTTCTTGAACAAGAATAAATAAAAATGAATTTTAAATGATTTATGTGATTATTGGTTCTGAAGTTGACTAAAATTCGCGACCTCATTGTAATCCCAGTCGGAACTGCATGTGACTTTGGCAGGTTAATTTATGTCATACCCAAAATTACACACGGGTATGATATTGTCAGGATTACAGTGAGGTGGCTGCAGGGTGACCAGGGATCAGAACTGACTGTCATTTTTAGGAAGGAGAGACAAAAGGAAAAGGAGATTGGAAAGCATTGCTGTTTAAAGAGGACATTAATACAATAATGAGGAAGTGGAATCTGATACAAGAGAACGGAGAAACACTGAGGGGCAGAAAATGATAATGGGGTTTGTATAAAGACACTCAACCTGTGGGCGTAATGTTGGAGAAGGCATTAAACAGGAAATTAGAGATACAAAGCATTAAAGGTACAGCTGTAATTAATTGACTCTAATCTGCATAACTATCGGGCAAATCATATCATTAACGATACCTTAGAGGAGGAATTCCTGGAGTGAGTACAGATTGTTTTTTTTGGACCAATAGGCTGAGGAACTAACTAGAGAACCAGCCATCCTAAACTGGATATTGTGTAATGAGAAAGGAACAATTGCCAATCTAACTGTGTGAGGGCCGTTAGAAAAGAGTAATCGTAATGCAATAGAGTCCTTAAGATGGTGAGTGACGTGGTTGGTTCTGATAGTAGGCTCCTGAATCTAATTAAGGGAAACGACAATGGTATGAGGAGTGAGTTAGCTATGATAAGTTCAGGAATATTAATTAAAGGAGTGTGGTACAGACTTGATGGGCTAAAGGGCCTATTCTGTCATGCATGATTCTCTTTGACTCTGTTTGACAATAGTTAGGCAATGACAGCATTTAAAGAGTGCATGCAGGAACTGCAACAATTGCTCTTTCCTGTCTGGCACAAAAGTAAAATGAGGAAGTGGCCCAACCATGGCTAAAAAAGGAAATTAGGGATAGCATTAGGTCCATGGGCGGGACATAAAAAAATGACCAACCAGAGAATTGGGAGCTGTTCAAATTTCAGCAAAATGGGAAAGAGGGATTAATTAAGAGGAGAAAAATAGAGTAAGAGAATAAACTTGTGGGGAATAGACAAACTCGCTGTAAAAGCTTCTGTAGGCATGTGAAGAGATCAGGATTAATTATGACAAATGTAGGTCCCTTCCAATCAGAAACGGGGAAGTTATCATGGGGAACTGATGGCTGACCAATTAAATAGACACACTGTTTCTGGCTTCACAAAACAGGATATCAATAATATCCCAAAAAGCAATGGAGAATACTGGCTCTGGAAATATTGAATGCATTGATTAGATTTTAGATTAGATTACTTAGATTAGATTACTTACAGTGTGGAAACAGGCCCTTCGGCCCAACAAGTCCACACCGAACCGCCGAAGTGCAACCCATCCATTCCCATTCTCCTACATTTACTCCTTCGCCTAACACTATGGGCAATTTAGCATGGCCATTGGTGGTTATTTTTCAAGCAGCAATAAGACTGCATGATCTGTCATGATCATAGTGAATGGCAGAGTAGGCTTGAGGCCTGAACAGCCAGCTCCTGCTCCTATTTTCTATGTTTCTATCTTTCCTGAGATAGGGAGACCAGAACCGCACACATTACTCTCGGTACAGTCTAACCATGCTCCTGTACAATTAAGACTGCAATAGGTGGATGGAGGTGGGTGAAAAGGTGATAGGTCAGAGAGGAGGGTGGAGTGGATAGGTGGGAAGGAAGATGGACAGGTGGGACAGGTTATGAGGACGGTGCTGAGCTGGAAGATTGGAACTGGGGATAAGGTGGGGGCAGGGGAAATGAGGAAACTGTTGAAGTCCACATTAATGCCATGGGGTTGAAGTGTTCCGAGGCGAAAGATGAGACGTTCTTCCTCCAGACGTCGGGTGGTGAGGGAGTGGCGATGTCGGAGGCCCTCTGCATGTCCTCGGCAGAGTGGAAGGGGGAGTTGAAATGTTCGGCCATGGGCTGGTGGAGTTGATTGGTGCGGGTGTCCTGGAGGTATTCTCTGAAGCGCTCTGCGAGAAAGCGTCCGGTCTCTCCAATGCAGAGGAGACCGCATCAAGGACAACAGTTACAATAAATGACGTGGGTGGAAGTGCAGGTGAAACGTTGATGGATGTGAAAGGCTCCTTTGGGGCCTTGGATGGAGGTGAGGGAAATGTTTTCATCAAAGACGTTGGACTGCAGGACCAAAGTCTTAAAATTCTATCCAAAAAATCAATAATAAAATGATGACTCCTTTTTCTTTACAAAAAAAAATCCATTTTGCATGGTTGTGGGACCAAAGAGACATTCCCACATGTGGAGGCCCTGCTGGAAAAGGTTCTGTGTATAACTGCATATCTCAGAGGTCGAATAGGTATTTCCTTGAGGATAGCTGCTAGATAAACATGTGCGGCACGGTGGCACAGTGGTTAGCACTGCAGCCTCACAGCGCCAGAGACCCGGGTTCAATTCCAGCCTCAGACGACTCTCTTTGTGGAGTTTGCACATTCTCCCTGTGTGCTCCGGTTTCCTCCCACAATCCAAAAATGTGCAGGTCAGGTGAATTGGCCATGCTAAATTGCCCATAGTGTTAGGTGAAGGGGTAACTGCAGGGGAATGGATCCGGGTGGGTTGCACTTTGGTGGGCCGGTGTGGACTTGTTGGGCTGAAGGGCCTGTTTTCACACGGGGAACCTAATCTAATCTAAAATAAACACACTATTGTTAGCTATGTCAAAATCTGTAGGGTGGATTGAGGGAGATTTCCCAACATAGTGATCCAACAGGATGATGATAAAAGTTGGTATAGTTGGAAACCTGTTGGAAGGATTCAGAATTTCAAGGTATGGACTGGTCGCTACCCTTCCAGAAGGATGTGGATGCTTTGGAGAGGGTGCAGAGAAGGTTTACCAGCAAGGTTTGTGAAGGTTTGTAGCTCAGGTTGAGGTTTAGGGGGTAGGTTTGCTCGCTGAGCTGTAGGTTTGATATCCAGACGTTTCATTCCCTGGCTAGGTAACATCATCATTTTGTCCCAGTCGAAATGGTGGTTTTTTTCATCCATGTGTAGGGCTACAAGGGACAGAGGGTCTTGACTGGGACAACACATCTATCCTGGGACAGGCTAAGCAAAAACATGCTAGAGAATTCCTAGAGGCCTGGCACTCCAACCACAACGCCATAAACAAACACATAGATCTAGATGCCATCCATCAACCCCTCAGAAAACAAACAGGAAATGACATCACCACAAACCCCAGGAACCCCATCCAGAAGAAAGATATAAATAGAAAGCAGGAGACAACAGCTTCGCTTCACTTGGAGGTCGCCACTGATGATGTTACCTAGCCAGGTAATGAAACCTACCTGGATATCAAACCTACAGCTCAGCAAGCAAACCTACACCCTAAGGCTTACCAGGTCTGGAGGGTTTTAGGCACGAGAAGAGATTGGATAAATTCGGATTGTTTTCACTGCAACGACAGAGGCCGAGGGGCGAGCTGATGAAAGTCTACAAAATTGTGAGGGGCATAGACAGGGTGGATAGTCAGAGACTTTTTCCCAGTGGGCAAAAGTCAACTACAACAGGGCACAAGTTCAAGGTAAGAGGAAGAAAGTTTCGGGGAGAGGCGCGGGGAAAATTTTTCACACAGAGGGTGACGGGTGCCTGGAACACACTGCCATTGGAGGTGGTGGAAGCAGGCACGTTAGCAACGTTTAATGCATATCTTGATAGACGCTTGAACAGAGGGATAGAAACTACACCAGGGCAATAAGTAGCCAGTTTAAATAAGGCTTAGGAATTGGCGCAGGCTCGGTGGGCCTTTGCTCTTGGGAGCAGAGAAATGTTCAATAACTTTGGAGAGCAATGTGACACTGGAGTTCTTACGTTCTGAAATGATCTTTGCCAGAAGGCAGTTAGAATACCGATATCTAACTGACAACGGCAAAACTCACCCAAGCTTCCAGTCTGGCGCTGACACTAATTGACAGAAAGTAGCAAGGACAGGACTGGATTTTAGACAATGAAGGACAAAATAACTTGCCATGATATTCCATCAAGGGCTGTGTTGACTGGAGTAGTATCGCTGGCCTGGGGGTTAGTGGAGAGGGTGGGGTCACTGGTGAGATTACATTCACTGAGCGTAGAGCTGTACGTAGCTTGGGAGTGAACTGAAAACTACTTGTGCTGGAAAATCTTCCCCACAATGGAAGGGATTGGAGATTTTAATGGGGAGGAGGGGGGCGGGGGACGAGAGAGAGATGTCAGGCTTTCTTTAGTGGAAAGTGGTGGAGCTTGGCAAATTGCTGTGTGGCCCTGAGCTATGTGTGTACTCTACAGACACCGCCAAGCAGAATATGACTTCTGTGGCCAGGATTAGTGTCACAGCTAACACCCGGATCTGTCAATCTCCAGCTTACAACCTCTCCTGAATGAGAAGGAACACTTCAAACTACAGGAGCTGATGCTGCCTCTGGCCTTGGCCCACCCACACCTCGGCGTTGATGGCAGAAACTTGTATCTACCCTTTTATCACAGCCATCTTCACTCTCCCCTCACTGGAATAATTCCATGCTTTTTTTTAGATTCCCTACAGTGTGGAAATAGGCCCTTCGGCCCAACAAGTCCCACCGCCTCCAAAGAGTATCCCATCCAGACTCACTCCCTTATCCTATTACTCTACATTTACCCCTGACTAATGCGCCTAACCTACACATCCCTGAACACGATGGGCAATTTAGCATGGCCAATTCACCTGACCTGCACATCTTTGGACTGTGGGAGGAAACCGGAGCACCAAGAGGAAACCGACGCAGACATGGAGAGAAAGTGCAAACTACACACAGACAGTCACCCGAGGCCAGAATTGAACCCAGTTCTCTGGCGCTGTGAGGCAGCAGTGCCAACCAACGAGCCACTGTGTCACGCCTATGATCAATTTGTTCATTCACTCTGCAGTCTGATCCACACAGGCGAGCACATATCTTGGACCCACTGACTGGAGCTTCCCAATACTGTATACTGGATCCCCAGAACTGATAGCCCCCACAGTTCACACTATCCTGTCCCTGACAATTGACCAACTCGAATCAGCCTAAGCCCCATTGCCTCACAGTATCTGCAGCCTGGCCTCCAGCCCAGCATCTCTGATCCAAACTCCCTCGAGTGGCACACATTTAATTCTAGACATGGTCCCTGAATTAACCAAGGTCTTCGCTAACTCCTATATGCTACTGTTGCAGCCTGCCCTGTCATCTCTGCCTAATTGCATTTGTTTATTTGACCGGCTAACTAGTCGCTGATCTGGAACATTGAAGAAACAGCACATTACAGTCTCCTGTCTTAGAGTCCAAATGAAAGCACCCACCAGACACTGGAAGTCAAACAAAAAGGAAAAAAAGACAAGCTCCCACCACCAAACCCTCTTTGCACTGAAGTGCCATTTGCTGCAAACTGCTGAAAATAGCACTTGGTTCATAAAGCAGTACGTGTAGCAAGAAATAATTTTTACTTTTATGAGGAACTTATGACTCACACCAAAGTTATACTTGTTCAAGCAACTACTGATTGAGTCATTGACACTGACAGGCGTTTTATGTTAACAAGAAATTATAGTCAGATTATAGCTTCTTTTATCACTTTTAAAATTCTAAATCAAATTTGAAATGGTGATCTAAATTACAGCTTGTACATATGTACCAGGTTCCTGAATTTAACTGTCATTTTATGAAAAACACTGCTCCCCAATTACTCAGTGCTTCACTAAATCAGCTGTTATGAATTATTTGTCTCAGAATATCTGAACAGAAAGACAGTTAATGCCACAAGATTGACATCTCTGATATGAAAGCCTCTCATGATATAAAGGCACTGCAATAGTCTAATTAACATTCAGTCTCAATGCAGTGGGAAGGATCATGCTCCAAAATATACAAATACATATCAGGGATCTTCATGAATGTATATCAGCTATAAACTTTGCAAATTATCTAAATGTATAACATTAAGTTACTGGGATTGATTTCATTATTTTGTCAGGGATTCATACTTTCAGTGCTTTGCCTTGATTCTGTGTAATCATACATCTTGTAAATAAATTACACTATTGAGTTTAACCTGTACTATATGATCTGATAGCATGGTGTTTCTAACTGGATTGGCATAACCTGTGTTAGTCCTCAGCAGAGGCCTCATCTTCATCCCCCTACACTCCTGGATTAACGAATTCAACACGCGGCGGGACATTGAGCATTTCTTCTGCAGCCTTCGCCTCCGCGCCTACTTCTTCAACCAGGACTCCTGCCCACCCTCTGACGACCCCTTCTCCCGCCTGCAACACACCCCATCCACCTGGACACCCGGTGCTGGCCTCTTACCTGCCCTCAATCACTTCATAGCCAACTGCCGCCACGACATTGACCACCTCAACCTGTCCACCCCTCTCACCCACTCCAACCTCTCACCCTCGCAACATGCAGCCCTCCACTCCCTCCGCTCCAACCCCAACCTCACCATCAAACCGGCAGACAAGGGACGTGCGGTGGTAGTTTGCTGAGGCTAAACGCCAGCTCGCGGGCACCTTCTCCTACTGCCCCCTTGACCATGACCCCACCTCCCACCATCAAACCATCATCTCCCAGATCATCCATAACCTCATCACCTCAGGGGATC
>NC_057727.1:61934447-61947347 GCF_004010195.1 Chiloscyllium plagiosum
CCGCCCCCACCCCCTCTCTGGCCTATCACCCTCACCTTAACCTCCTTCCACCTATCGTATTCCCAACGCCCCTCCCCCAAGTCCCTCCTCCCTACCTTTTATCTTAGCCTGCTTGGCACAGCCTCCTCATTCCTGAAGAAGGGTTTATGCCCAAAACATCGATTCTCCTGTTCCTTTGATGCTGCCTGACCTGCTGCGCTTTTCCAGCAATACATTTTTAAGCTTATAACCCGTGCAACCTTCAATATGGTTATTGTGTAAAGGTGTTACTTTTAACTGGCTAGTCCCTATTTCTTCGAATGTATCAGGGTGTAGGTTTCTGATTGCAGAAGACGCAGTTCTGCTTTCCAAGCCTGCAGTGGGCACCGCTCCCAAAAAGAGATGGCTGTAATTGCAGATTGGATCAATTGCTATGTAGAATAGCATCATTGGTTGAATTGGAAATGTTCACAGTGAACCGTCTCAGAGTCATTCCCTAGTGATGACAGAGAAAAAAGAGAGAAAATGTCACAAAAGAAGGAAGCTGTACAGTACAGTGGCGGACATGTTCTGCAACATTAAAGCTGTCAGCTCTAACTGTTCCTGGCTTTGCGATAAAGATGACAATTACATGAAACGGCAGTTTGTGAGTTGGGCTGGTTGCCACCGTAACTGTCAGCAAGTGAACTGCAAATAACCAGCACACGGATGTTCGGTGACAGCCCATGAACTAATACCAAGGAATCACAAAAACACCAGCTACTGCATCCAGATCAACGAAAATGGCTTTTCACTGACTGTAATGTGCAGACTGGACGTGTGTATGACACACCCTCATTATCCTTGCCAGGCAGATAGCACGCAGTCTGAGGTGGAGCAGTCGACGTTTCGGGCTGTGACCTTCCATCCAGTCCTGATGAAAGGTCACGACTTGAAACGTCAACTTCCCCACCTCCCGATGCTGCCTGGCTCGCTGTGTTCTTCCAGCCTCCTGCTTGTCCACTTTGGATTCCAGCATCTGCAGTTTGTTTTGTCTCTAAGCATGCAATCTGAGGTTTACAAACCCACATTTTGATTGATTATGGATGATTTTGAGTCACCCTGATGATCCATTCTAAAATAACTCACTAGATTTTAACATGCTAATTCTAATACGTGCAAAAATATATATACTCAGACTCTCCTTGACAGATTTCATCCATATTATTTGATCAGGTATTCATACCTATTATTGCTTCGTTTTGACTGTGTATAATCATATATCTTGTAAATAAATTAGAGTACGGAGTTTAACCTCTACTTGCAATGCTTCAATCACCATTGAGAAAAGTCTTAATAAACAGAAAAAGTTTATTATACAATACTTGATAGCTATTTATGGTACATCCGAGATATTTGATATAGTGAGACTATTAAATTCAACTTCAGAGTTTGCACGACTGTTAGTTCCATTAACTCAGCACTAAATCAATATTCAAACATATACACAGCTCCTCCAAGTCATAGTTACTTCTATACAGTTGGTGGAGCTTATCTTGTGATGTCAGTTAATCCTTTCAGATACTGACTGGCTTTTATAACAATGTGCTGGAAAATGTACCTATCTCTGAGTCTGCGACCTGGTAAGCAAGGAATGTGTTTATTATATGGTCGAACAGGATAATTATTGGCTTGTAAAAAAACAGGAGAGATTCCCACTCAACTATGGGATAGAGAGGACCAAGAACCTCAACATTGCTTTGCATCACTCCATACTACAACATCAATGGAAAACATGCATTGCCACGGCACCCCAGGTGAGGGTGAGGTGGGCGGCTGATGTCATAGGGTTCAATTCCCCTGGTCCTGGGTGGATTCCTGACCTGCCCCTTTGTCCTTCTCTTAGTGGAGGTGATGGCACTGCCATCAGGCAGAGAACCTCAGAAGCAGAATGGGGCATTACCAGATTTACAAAGAGAGTTGGTACCTTACACACTATCAATGCTCACCCAGCAGGCACTGCCATTCAGCTCAGTTCAATCAGCCCCTGGCCGCTATTCCAGTGGGAAACGATCTGAGGCTGTGGCGTGTGATACAGGGTCAGTGGTGTCAAGCAAATGGGCATTTGAACTTATTTCTGAAATGACTTGGAAAGCAGCAGGACTACAAGAATCCTGACTACTGCAATTTGTGCCCCTTATTTTTGGCCAGGGAGAATTCGATGACATCCTTGAACCATTTCCTCTGCCCTTCTGTCGTCCAGTTACAGTGATGAAGCTTAGAGCATTGCGAGAGCCTTGTGTCAGGCATGTGGATGATCTGGCTCTACTCGGTGCAACTGATCGAACACAACCAGTGTCTCAATACTGGGGATGTTGGCCTGAGGAAGGACACTGAAACCTGGGCATCTATCCTGCCAGGAGCTCTGCAGGATGTTGTGGAGGCGCTGATGATATTTCCCTATTGACTTGCTGAACATCGTGCATGTCTCCACTACATACAGGAGGCAGGGAATACTGCTGTGCAGTAGGCCATGAGCTGGTTTGAGGTCTTGGTCATCAAACATTCAGCTCTTCAGATGGACAAAGGCTGGCACTGATATAGCGGACAGGATGGTGAATTTCTACATCAATGTCAGTCCTGTCAAAGGCTAAGAATTTCTTGCACACACTCTCCAACTCACACATATTCACACTCACACACACACACACACACACTCTCTCACACACACATATACTCACACTCACACTCACACACAAATACACACACACTTTTATACTCACTCACACACTCTCTCACACTCTCACACACACACACTCTTACACTCACACTCACACACACTCTCTCACACACACACACTCACACTCTCGCACACACACACATATTTTCCAATATCATGCCACATGTGTCATCTATTCTTGAAATTTCAGGTGATTTATTGAAAGTTCACTGAGTTGTTTGTCTCCAGAGCTTTCTTTTCACTGCCTGCCTGGCCCCACTGCCCTAATGACTGGATTATTGAGAGCAGTTGTAACATTCGCTGGCAACTAGACAGAAATCTCCTGGAGAAAGCTTGCCATTTCCAATCCTTCACTCATTGAACTGATATTGACACAAGATTGATATATTCCTTTGTCTTAAACACAGGGTGTTATTTCAATTTTCCCATTCACTGTTCAATATTTGCAACTCCATTTTTTATACTCCCATGTTTTACGTTCAATCCATTACACACGTTCTCTTTGCAATTATTCTTCATGAGACCTGGATGAGCATTACCATCCAATACAGTATTGTCATAATATTTTTAAAACAGAAAACAAACATTCACATTTGTTCCCCGCCATTAACCCATTTCACTGTCTGCTCTTTATTTTCCCTTGTCAAAATATCCATCATGTTATCATTTAAATATTATGCCAAATTCAGACAGCAGTCCTGTTTGACTCACAGCTTTTGTCAATGTTCAATTTCATTTCCCACCCAAAGAAATGTTCATTCTCAATACTCAGGTACCGCCTAGATAGCTTTTCACAAGCTTCTTTTGAAGAAAATGTTATCACAGGTCGTCCTGTTATAGCACATCAATGCGAATTCGCTGCAACACGATCAACAAACTAGAGACTCTGCTTCTACAGCGCAAATTTTTAAGATGTGTGTTGGCTGTAACCATGATTACAGAACCAACACTTCAAGCACTGTTTCTAAAGTTTGATTTTTTTTTACTATGTGGGGTTACACAAGAACGCAACCGTCGTGTTATAGGAAAACTGGCTGTATTCCCTTCAAGGTCGGTAAATCTTTTCTTCAGGAGAACTCGAAAATGCTACCAATTTATTTTATAAATTCCTCTCTCTGAAATGATGATACTCAGGCATGGTGTTCCTATTTTATAGACATGGGTGTTTGGGACAGTTTGCCATACGGCCCTCATTTACTTTCTTGGTCACCCCTTCAAAATATTCAATCAAGTTCATGAGACACGATTTCCCCCACACGAACCCATGCTTACTATACCAAGTGAGTCCTTGTCTCTCCAAATGACTATGAGTCTTCTCTTTCAGAATCCCCTCTGACATGTTCAGCTCTCCAGTCTGTAATACTCAGGCATTTCCCTGCAGCCTTTCTTAAATAATGGCACGACATTAGCCACCTTCCATTCTTCAAGCCCTTCACCCGGACTGTCGATGATACAAATATCTCTGCTAGGGGCCCTGCAATTTCCTCCCTAACCTCCCACAAAGTCCTAGGATGCACTTCATCAGATCCTGGGGATTTATGCACTTTAAGACTTCCAACACCTTCCCTTCAATAATGTGAAGGCACTTTTCAAGACATCACTATTTATTTCCCTAAGTTCTCTAGCATCCATACCTTTCTCGATGGCAAATACTGATGAGAAATATTTATTTAGGATCTCACCCATCACTTGTGGCTCCAAACATAGATGACCTTGCTGATCTTTAAGATGCCCTATTCTCTCCTGAGTTATTCTTTTGCCCTTGGTGTACTTGTAGAATCTCTTTAGTTCTTCCTTTATGTTATCTGCCAATACCATCTCATGTCCCCTTTTAGCTCTCCAGATTTCTCTCAAACATAGATGACCTTGCTGATCTTTAAGATGCCCTATTCTCTCCTGAGTTATTCTTTTGCCCTTGGTGTACTTGTAGAATCTCTTTAGTTCTTCCTTTATGTTATCTGCCAATACCATCTCATGTCCCCTTTTAGCTCTCCAGATTTCTCTCTTAAGGGTACTCCAACACCCTCAGGCTGCCTATATACTGTATATCATATGCATCCTTCTTTTTCAAGACAATCAATAACTCTCGTCATCCAGTGTTCCCTAGTTCTGCCAGCCTTACCCTTCACTCTAACAAGAACATGTTGGCTCTAAACCTTCATTAACTCACTTTTGAAAGTCTCCCACTTACCAGATGTCCCTTTTGCCTCCCCCAGTAAACATTTGAAAGCCCCTGTGTAAGACTGCCACCTGCCAGAAAGTGTTCTGCCATCCTTATCTGGTCTGGTCTTGTATGAGATTCCAGAGTAATGACTGAAATTGGCTGAGCAACTCACGGGCAATTAGGGAAGGGCATCAGACGTGGATTTTGCCAATATTCTATGAAAGGGTGAATTAATTTGAAGGGAGTTTCATTTGGCAACCAAGATGGCGCCAGAGAATTCCTATCCTTGAGAACATGTGACAATAAGATCCAATTCAGGCTGAATTTTTCCAATGGGTGGTGACAAAGGGGGATTCCAGAGACATCCAATCATGGAATCCCTACAGTGTGGAAACAGGCTATTTGGCCCAACAAGTCCACACTGTTCTGCCGAAGAGTAACCCAACCAGACCTATTCCCCTATCTTATTATTCTACATTTACCCCTGACTAATGCACCTAACCTACACACCCCCTGACTACTATGGACAATTTAGCATGGCTCATTTGCCTTAACCTGCACATATTTGGACTGTAGGAGGAAACCCATGCAGACACAGGAAGAATTTGCAAACTCAACACAGATAGTCACCCAAGGCTGGAATCAAACCCAGGTCCCTAGCACTATGAGGCAGCAGTGCTAACCACTAAGCCACCAGGCCACTCCAAGGAGTCATGTCATCATTGGCCTCTTCCAAACTCTATGTCTCCCATGATCAACACTGCAACACTCAATAGTCCATTCTCATCAGGAAATGCAGCATTTGAGACTGAACTGCACCCGTGCCAAAATGAGTTTGCAATTTTTGAAAAAGAAATGTTTCCGACCCGAGTTTTTCTGCTCTAACCAGAGTGATTAAATAAGTAAAATAACTTTACATCTCTCGGAATTACAATTCACACAATTCAACGTTTCAATTTTAATTTAAACTGCTCAGAACAACCCTAGATTTATTCTGAACTCGAGAATAGTGAAAGTGAAAAGTTCAGGTTGAATTTTGAGCAGAAACCCTGGCGCACAAAAGTTCAGAGCTTCAAATCTGAATTTTATCTTTTCACAGCGCAAACTCTTTGTTGTCTTTCACAGTTGCACAAATAAATTTTAGTCTGCGTAAAGTAGTGTCCTCAAGTAGAAGTATCATTTGGTCTTCTTATCCCAAATAAGGTTGCAAATTCTTAAATCTGAAAATCTGAGGGAAACCAACAGTTACATCCAAACGTTCTTATTATAACATAAAAATAGCTATAACAGGATAAAGTTAAAACTCACACAACACCAGGTTATAGTCCAACAGGTTTATTTGGAAGCACTAGTTTTCAGAGCGCTACCTCTTCATCAGGTGGTTGAAAGCCAGTGCTTCCAAATACACCTGTTGAACACTAACCTGGTGTTATGTGAGTTTTAACTTTGTACACCCCAGTCCAATACTATCATCTCCACATCAGGATAGCAATTCAAAATGCCCTTATTTTTGCTATTCACAGGTTTTTAGCTAAAGCAAAACTCTGAATTTCAATTGATTCAAAACTGAAACACTAACAATTTTCTGATTAAAATTGGTGTCAAGGCTGTCAGGCACAGTATAAAAGCAAAAGGAAAAAGAATATAATGTGGTCAAAGTTAGTGGGTAGTCAACTAAAGAAAAGCAAAACGGAGAGAGGTGGTGAAATTTGCTAGCAATATGTAAGAACACTACAAGAGGTTTTATAGAGATCTAAAAGGTAAGAGAGAGAGGCAAGAGTGGACATTGGACAGCTAGAAAATGAGGTTGGGGAAGTAGCAATGGGGAACAAAGAAATGGTGGAGGAACTGAAAAGGTACTTTGCATCAGTTTCACCGTGTAAGATACCAGCCACATACCAGAACTTCAAGAGAGGCGGTGGGCAGAGGTGAGCCATCACTAAGGAGAAGGTGCAGGGACAGCTGAAAGTCTGAAGGGGGATAAAACACCCAGATCAGATGGACAACACCTCAGAGTTCTGAAGGAGTAGCCGAAGAGATTGTAATGGCAATCATTCAGGAGTCATTGTAGTCAGGGAGGGACCCAAAGGACTGGAAAATGGATAACATAGCACTCCTGTTTAAGAAGAGGAGTGAAGCAGAATACTACAGGCCAGTTTTCGAGTTCATTATTAAAGATGGGATTGTGGAGTACTTGGAAGGGCATGATAAAATAGGGCTAAGCCAGTACAGCTTCGTCAAGGAGAGGTCATGCCTGACAAATCTGTTAGAATTCTTTGAGGAGGTGATGAGCAAGTTAGAAAAGGAGATCCAGTGGACATGATCTATTTAGAGTTCGAGAAGACTTTTGACAAGGTGCCACGCAGGTGGCTACTAAATGAGCTAAGAGCCCATGGTGTTAATGGCAAGGATAGAAGGTCAGCTGACTTGGCAGAAAGCTGACAGTGGGGTTAAAGGGGGTCTTCTTCAGAATGCAGCTGGTGATGAGTGGAGTTCCGCAAGGGTCAGGATCAGTATTGGGACCACAATTATTCACGTCATATATTAACGATTTGGACAAAGGAACTGAAGTCAATGTTGCTATGTTTGAAGATGACATAAAAATAGGTGGAGGGACTGGTAATGTTGAAAAGTGTGGTGCTGGAAAAACGCAGCAGGCCAGGCAGCATCCGAGGAGCAACTAGGAGAAAGTGAGGACTGCAGATGCTGGAGACCAGAGTTGAAAAGTGTGGTGCTGGAAAAGTAATTTTGAGGAGGTGGGGAGGCTACAGAAGGATTTGGATAGGCTAGAAGAGTAGGTAGATGGAACATAATGTGGGAAGGTGTGAGGTTATGCACGTTGGTAGGAAGAATAAAAATGTGGACTATTTTCAAAATGGGGAAAAGGCTTCCGAAATCTGGGAGTCCTAATTCAGGAATCTCTTATGGAGGGTCAGTTGGCAGTTGGGAAAGCAAATGCACTCATTTCATGAGGCCAAGAATAGAAGAGCAGGGATGTACTGCTGAGGCTGTATAAGGCTCTGGTCAGTCTGCATTTGGAACATTGAGAGCTCTTTTGGGCCTTGTATCTAAGGAAGGTTTTACTGGTGTTGGACAAGGTCCAGAGGAGGTTTAGATTAGATTAGATTCCCTGCAGTATAGGAAAAGCTCTTCCACCCAACAAGTCCACACCAACCCTCCAAACAGTAACCCATCCAGACACATTCCCCTACCCTATATTAACAGCTGACTAATGCACCTAACACTACGGGCAATTTAGCATGAGCAATTCACCTGACCTGCACATCTTTGGATTGTGGGAGCATACCGGAGCACCCGGAGGTAGCCCACATAGACACGGGGAGAATGTGCAAACTCCACACAGACAGTTGCCCAAGACAGGAATCAAACCCAGATCCCTGGTGCTGTAAGGTAGCAATGCTAACCACTGAGACATCGTGCCATCCCATTACACGAATGATCTTAGGGATGAAAGGCCTATCATAGGAGGAGCGGTTGAGGGCTCTGGGTCTGTACTCTATGGAGTTAAGATGGAGGGGGGATCTGATTGAAACTTACAGAATGCAAAGAAGCCCCTATCGAGTGGACTTGAAGGAAATGTTTCCATTAGTAGGAGAGATTAGGGTCAGCCTCAGAATGAAGGGACAATACTTAAGAGCTGAGATGAGAAGAAATTTCTTCAGCCAGAGGCTGGCGAATCTGTGGAACTCACTGATACAGAGGGCTGTGGAGACTAAGTCATTGACTGGTATTTAAGACAGACAAGTAAGTTCTTGGCTGGTAAGGGGATCAAGGGTTAGGAGAGAAGGCAGGAGAATGAGTTTGAGAAAAATATCATTCATGATTGAATGGCAGAGCAAACCCAATGGGCCGAATGGCCTTATTCTGTTCCTCTGTCTTGGCAGTTTGATGATCTTACTGTTACGACTGAGACTGAAGGGAACGCCATTGCTCTGGTTCCACTACTCCATGAGTTTGAGAAGTTTCAGAGATGACAAATGAAATAATTTATCTGGATTAGGACTTAAACAACTGGATCTAGTCACCAGTTTTCTTAATAAACTCAGTTTTAGATTTATGATCAAAACAAAACTTTATCAAGAGAAGATATCACAACTGGTTAACATACATAGAAGGCAATATATAAGTATAAATGTTTATTACTCCAAATATCCCCAAAACACACATATACATTCACAAACTCTCTATCTCACACACACGCACAGACACATTGACTCACACTCAAGCACACTCTCTCTTCCAAATACTCCCACAGACTCAAACACGTACTCTCACATATTCTCATATTATCACACACACACACACACTGGGTGGATGGTTCACTCCTACTCCAGTGTTGCTCAGCGTTACTGATGATAGTATTCAGCCAATTCAATTAACTCTATATGATATCAAGAAATGGTTAGAGGCATTGGATACTGCAAAGGTTCTGGGGCCTGACAACATTCCAGCAATAGGACTGAGGACTTGTGCTCCAGAACTTGCCACTATCCTAGCCAAGCTGTTCCAGGAGTCACTACATTGGCATCTACCTGACAATGTAGAAAATTGCCCAGGTACTTCCTGTACAGAAAAACAGGGCAAATCCAACTCGGCAAATTGCCACCCATCAGTCTACCCTTGATCATCATTAAAGAGATAGAGTTTAATTTAGATAAATGTGAGGTGCTGCATTTTGGGAAGGCAAATCAGGGCAGAACTTATGCACTTATTGGTAAGGTCCTGGGGAGTATTGCTGAGAGCTAGGAGTGCAGCAGATTCATAGCTCCTTGAAAGTATAGTCGCAGGTCGATAGGATAGTGAAGATGGCGTTCGGTATGCTTTCCTTTATTGGTCAGAGCATTGAGTATCGGAGTTGAGAGGTCATGTTGTGGCTAGTTAGACCACTGTTGGAATACTCTGTCCAGTTCTGGTCTCCTTGCTATAGGAAGGATATTGTGAAATGTGAAAGTGTTTAGAGAGGATTTACAAGGATGTTGCCAGGGTTGGAGGGTTTGAGCTATAGGGAGGAGCTGAATAGGCTGGGGCTGTTTTCCCTGGGGTGTCAGAGGCTGAGGGGTGACCTTATAGAGATTTTATAATATCATGAGGGGCATGGATAGGGTAAATAGAGAAGGTCTTTTCCCTGGGGTGGGGCAGTCCAAAACTCGAGGGCATAGCTTTAGGGTGAGAGGGGAAAGATTTAAAAGGCAACTAAGGGGCAGCTTTTTCATGCAGAGGGTGGTGTGTGTATGAAATGGAGCTGCCAGAGGAAGTGGTGGAAGCTGGTACAATTACAAATTTAAAAGGCATCTGGATGGGTACATGAATAGGAAGGATTTCGAGGGATATGGGCCAAATGCTGGCAAATGGGACTTTATTCAGGATATATGATCGGCATGGATGAGTTGGACTGAAGGGTGTGTTTCTATGGTATATATCTCTATGACCCTAATTGGAAAGTGTCATAACAGTGCTATCAAATAGCAGTTGCTCAGCAATAACCTGCTTCAGTGACATGCAGTTTGGGTTCTGTCAGGGCCACTCAATTCCTGACCTTGTTCCAGCCTTAGTTCAAACATGGACAGAGGTGAGGGTGACTGCCCTTGACATCAAGGCTGCATTTGAGTGAGTGTGCCATCAACGAGCCCAGAAAAACCAGAATCAATGGGAGTCAAGAGGCAAACTCTCTACTGGTTAGAATCATACCTGGCACTGGACCTGGACAATATCAAGTTTGCTCTGAAAAGTGGCAAGTAACATCTGTGCCATACAAATGTCAGGCAATGACCATCTAAGAGACAACCACCACGTCTTGACATTCAATGGTGTTACCATCACTGAATCCCCCACGATCAACATCATGAGGGGTTACCATTAACTAGAAACTCAGCTGGACTCACCGTCTAAACGCAGTGGCTACAAGAGCAGATCAAAGGCTAGGAGTACTGCAGTGAGCGAGTAACTCACCTCTGGATAAGATGAAATTTCTACATTGTGTCACTTTGCTGTAGTCTGGCGGATTTAATAAATAGAAAAGCTACGCATTGCCAGCAATGCCTGACAGTAATCATTGTACTGTGATACAGAATAACAGATGAATGGAAGTCAGCTGAATCAGTTAAATCCTCAGAGATTCTTGGATTCTTGGTTCAGGCTGAATTTCAATTTCACGGCCATCCATTCACATTCCAGCCTCGAACTTTAACACCCTCGTAGACGTTGGCTCTAATCAGGGTTTAATAAGAACTCAGAGACACAGAGAGCGGATGCTGAAACTGAAATGGGGGCCTCCTGGGAGACGAGGAGCTCAGAAGCAACCTCTTCATTTGTGGAGATGATTACTTCTTAGCTTTAACTGATGGTTATATTCGAATAAAGCGGAGTTTTCTCATAATCGATGTGGCCTGGTGGGGGTGGGGATATTTGCCTCAAAGACAGCTTGAGAAGACCCTTGACTGCTCAGCTCCCGGATGATAAGCAATCCAATCATTTTGCGCTTGCATATTCAGACAGTCATTTAGAAGCCTGTCATTTCGTTGGCAGTGATATTTCAGAGAGCACTGGAGTTTCACTCGCTTTCCTACACCTGAAGTCATGCAAATAAACTTAAATCAGGGTAATTAAGAGCATGTGAAACCAGAGCTGGTTGAAGTGAAGTGGCTAGTTAGTGCAATGAATATGTCAATGGAGACATAGCTGCAGGCATAGAAGGGGATATTCTTGAATATACAGGAAAGATACATTCTAACGAAAATGAAAAACTCTAAAGGGAGGACCACCATCCGTAATGTGCCAAAATGTTAAAGCAAGTATCAAACTAAAAAAGAGAATAGCACAAACTGGGATTGGGGGGAGGGGGAGATCAGAAAATTGGACAGGAAATAAGAAGAGCAAACAACGACTAAATCATTATTAAGTGGTGAAAAATTAATGTATGAGAGAAAGCTAATTAGAAATATAAAAACAGATGGTAAGACTTTCAAGATTTTTCTGTAACAAAGAGTTAAAGCAATGAGTGTTTGAGCCCAAACAATTGAGAATGGAAAAGGAGATGGCAGATGAATTAATCTACTATTTTTGTCAATCTTCATTACACAACATCACAAAATAGCAGGAAATCAGAAAATTTAAGAGAGGGAGGCACTCAGGAAAAATTACAATGACCAGGGAGTGGTGCGGAGTAAATTGTTGGAGCTCCAGACTCAGCTCCTGCTCGGCTTTATTTGGAAAGTCGTGGCAAGTGAGATAGCTGATTTTAATTTTCCAAAATTCCTAAGATTCAGGGAATGATCCACCAGATTGCAAAATAGCAAATGTAACTCCTTTATTCAGAAAGGAAAAACCACAACAAGTTGGGTAACATCTGTCAGGGAGAAAACATTGGAAAGCATTATTAAAAATGTACACTACAGCACTTTGAAAAGGTTAACAACATTGGGCTGAGCCAACTTTTGTTTTTGAAAGAGAGATCATGCTTGACCCTCCTGGTTAAAGAAGCCCACTTGATTGGCAGCACATCCACAAGTGTCCATTCTCTCCCACTGACAGTCAGTGGTAGCAGTGTGGACTATCGACAAGATGTACTGCAGAAATTCACCAAAGATCCTCAGCCAGTATCTTCCAAACCCATGACCACTTACATCTTGTAGAACAAAGGCATCAGGTACCTGCAAGTTGCCCACCAACCCCCTCACCATCCTGACTTGGAAATGAATCGCTGTTCTTGGTAAAAATCCTGGAAATCCATTCTAATGAGTCTACTACCAGCACGTGGACTTCAATGGTTTAAGAAGGCAGCTCGCCAGCACATTCTCAAGGGCAACTAGGGACAGGAACTAAATGCTGGCCAGCCAGTAATTCCCACACAATTGCAGTTTTCAGGGAACGTAGCATGTCAAATGAATGAAGGGGAACCGGTCGATGAATTACACTTAGATTTCCAGAAGACTTTTCAAACTATAACTTCCATAAGGTGCCACTCAGGTCCTGACCTCAATGGCCTCAGTTCAAAGAAGGGCAAAAGAACACAATTACA
>NC_057727.1:61950194-61952794 GCF_004010195.1 Chiloscyllium plagiosum
TGTTCAAGGATGTTGTAAAGATATCTGTTAAAGCCCCAGCTATTTCCTCTCTTGCTTCCCTCAGTAACCTGGGATAGATTCCAGCTGGACCTGGGGACTTGTCCACCTTAATGCCTTTTAGAATACACAACATTTCCTCCCTCCTTCTGCCAAATTGACCCAGAGTAATCAAACGTCTATCCCTAATCCCAACATCCGTAATGTCCTTCTCCTTGGTGAATACCGATACAAAGTACTCATTAAGAATCTCAACCATTTTTTCTGACTTCACGCATATCTTCCCTCCTTTGTCCTTGAGAGGGCCAACCCTTTCCCTAGTTACCCTTTTGCTCCTTATTTATGAATGAAAGGCTTTGAGGTTTTCCTTAACCCTGCTCGCTAAGGATACCTCATGACCCCTGTTAGTCCTCTTAGTTCCTCATTTCAGATTGGTCCTACATTCCCGATATTCTTCCAAAGCTTCATCTGTCTTCAGTCGCCTTGACCTTATCTATGCATCCTTTTTCCTCTTAGTCTCACAATTTCACCTGTCATCCATTGTTCCCTAATCTTGCCATTTCTATCCCTCATTTTCAAAGGGACATAACTCTCCTAAACTCAATCAACCTCTCCTTAAATGCCTCCCACATATCGGATGTAGATTTCCCTTCAAGCAGCTGCTCCTAATCTACATTCCACGGCTCCTACCGAATTTTGGTATCGTTTAGCACTCTTCCTTTAGGACCATTCTCGTCTTTGTCCATGAGTATTCTAAAACTTACGGAATTGTGATTACTATTCCGAAAGTAATCCCCCATTGAAACTTCAACCACCTGGCCGGGCTTATTCCCCAACATCATGGCCCCTTCCCAAGTTGGACTACTCATATACTACTCTAGAAAACCCTCCTGGATGCTCCTTACAAATTCTGCTCCATCCAGACCTCTAATACTAAGTGGGGAAATTAAAATCTCCTATCACCACCACCCTGTTGCTCCTACATCTTTCTGTGATCTCTCTACATATCTGTACCTCTATCTCACATTCACTGTTAGAAGGCCTGGAATAGAATCCCAACATTGTTATCGTACCTTCCTATTTCTGCGCTCTGCCCATATTGCCTCACTGCTCAAATCCTCCATCATGCCCTCCTTCAGCATAGCTGTGATATCTTCTTTGACCAGTAATGCAACTCCTCCATCCCTTTTACCCCTCTCCCTCTCTATCCGGCCTGAAGCATCGATATCCTGGGATATTGAAAACGTTAAGTCTGCTTTCTTAACACAGATGCAGCAAGAACTGCAAAATTCTCTGTGAATTTCTGTTTTTGTGATATCAACCTACACTGGGCACATCCAACACAGAGCCATATCGTACACTGGGCACATCCCACACTGAGCCACATCCAACACTGGGCACATCCCACACTGCGCCACATCCAACACTGGGCACGTCCCACACTGAGCCTCATCCAACACTGGGCATATCCCACACTGCGCCACATCCAACACTGGGCACATCCCACACTGAGTCACATCCAACATTGGGCATATCCCACACTGCGCCACATCCAACACTGGGCACATCCCACACCGGGCCATATCCCACACTGGGCACATCCCACACTGAGTCACATCCAACACTGGGCACATCCCACACCGGGCCATATCCCACACTGGGAATAGCCCACACTGTGCCACATCCTACATCCGGCCATATCCTACACTGGGAATATCCCACACTGGGCACATCCCACATTCAACCACATCCCATACAGGGTACATCCCACACTTAGCACATCCTACACTCAGCCACATCGCATACTGAGCCATATCCCACACTGGGATTATCTCACACTGGGCCACATCCTACACTGAGCCATACCCCAGCCTGGGAATATCCCACACTGGGAATATCCCATACTCTGGCACATCAGACACTGGGCCACATCCCACTCTGGACCACTTCCAACATTGTGGAGCCTTCTACACAGGGCCACATTCTACACTGACCCACATCTGACACTGAGCCACATCCCACACTCGGCCTCAACTCACAGTAGGCCACATCCCACTGTAGGCCAAATCCCATACTCGCATACATCCCACTCTGAGTCACTCACAATGCTGGGCCACAAACTACTCTGGGTCACATTTAACACTGGGCAATATCAAACACTCTGCCACATCTCACACTGGGCCATCTCTTACATTGGGCCACATCTTACACAGGGCCACATCCCACACTGGACCACATCCTACACTGGGCTACATTCCACACTGGACTACATACCACACTGGGCCACATCCCACACTGGGCTACATCCCACACTGGACCACATCCTACACTGGGCTACATTCCACACTGGACTACATACCACACTGGGCCACATCCCACACTGGGCTACAACCCACACTGGACCACAACCCACACTGGACCATATTCTACACTGGGCTATATCCAACACTGGGCAACATCCTACACTGGGCTACATTCCACACTGGACTACATACCACACTGTGCCACATCCCACACTTGGCCGCAACTTATAACTGGGCCACATCCTGCACTGAGCTACATCACACATTGTCCTCACACCCCTCACTGCCCCACATCACACA
>NC_057727.1:61953294-61953794 GCF_004010195.1 Chiloscyllium plagiosum
CGCAAGCTCCTTCTGTTCCTCTGAGTTTTCTAGTCCTGCCATGCATTGAGTACTCACTTTTTTTACATTTGCTCCTCCTCCCCCTTTTACAACAGCATGAAGTTCTGAAGTTCTCCAGTTATAGTCATAGAGTCATAGAGATGTACAGCATGGAAACAGACCCTTCGGCCCAACCCATCCAGGCCAACCAGAAATCCCAACCCAATCTAGTCCCACCTGCCAGCACCCAGTCCATATCCCTCCAAACCCTTCCTATTCATATACCCATCCAAATGCCTCTTAGATATTGCAATTGTACCAGCCTCCACCACATCCTCTGGCAGCTCATTCCATGCACGTACACCCTCTGCATGAAAAAGTTGCCCCTTGGGTCTCTTTTATATTTTTCCCCTCTCACCCCAAACCTATGCCCTCTAGTTCTGGACTCCCTGACCCCAGGGAAAAGACTTTGCCTATTTACCCTATCCATGCCCCTCATAATTTTGTAAACCTCTATAAGG
>NC_057727.1:61953833-61984407 GCF_004010195.1 Chiloscyllium plagiosum
ATCTATGACTCCACTTTCAAGGAGCTATGAACCTGCACTCCAAGGTCTCTTTGTTCAGCAACACTCCCTAGGACCTTACCATTAAGTGTATAAGTTCTGCTAAGATTTGCTTTCCCAAAGTGCAGCACCTCGCATTTACCTGAATTAAACTCCATCTGACACTTCTCAGCCCATTGGCCCATCTGGTGAAGATCCTGTTGTAATCTGAGGTAGCCCTCTTCGCTGTCCACTACACCGAAGAGGCTATATCAGAATCGAAACATCAACTTTGTTTCCCTCTCCAAGGTTCCTTTATTTTTCATTCTCTCATCGCCGGCTGGAGCAGCATTTCTAGCCCATCCCTAATTGCCCAGAGAGCAGTTGAAATTCATTGACATTGCTGTGGGCCTGGAGTCACATGTAGGCCAGACCAGGTAAGGACAGCAGTTTCCTTCCCTGAATGACATTAGTGACTCAGATGGGCTTTTTAAACCACAAAATCAATAACAATTGCCATGAGGCTAGCTTTTCATTTCAAATTTTCCTGATAGGACTCAAATTTCACCATCGGGCATGGTGGGATATGAACCTGGGTTCCCCATGACATTAACCCGGGGTCCTGGGTAATTAGGCCTGTAGCATTATCACCACACCGCTGCCTCCCTCATGATGCATTGCAGCTTTTGTCCAGCATTTTTGATTCTGATTTCAAATCTGCAGCATCCTTCACTTCAGACAGCCAGGGAAATCTAGAGCTGAGTGCTTTCTGCTGCTCACTGGGAGATTGTCTGAAATTTACTCCTTGGCAAGTTAAACTGTCACCAGATTGTGAATGTGAGCTGCAGGGTATCCAAACCAATCAGATGTGGAAAATCTGGCTGCAATGATCCTCTGAATGGACAATAATGGACTCACTGCTGCTTTGACTGGCGATCAAGTCAGAGCTATGAACAGGCTGTCCCTTTCTGGTGATGTTAGTGAGTGCTAAAATGACCTTTTTTATGGTGAGGGCCTCCCATGTTGACAGGGCTCCTGGGAAAGCCAGATATGGCAACTACACCACTTTCAAACCATCAGATCACAACATCTCATCTGAAACCCCTGTGTCCGGAGACGTAAGCATCATACCACGGCAAATCTACCATGCGTCAATTCTTTACGTGAATAGGCCGCACTCTCGTCTTGCTTTACACTCCTGTGGGGCCACTGCGGGAGAAGCAGAGAGTAGGTCTGGTCAGAGAAAACAAAAAAACGTTCCATTTCCAATGTTCAACTCGCCCACATCAATCAAGAATTTGGAGCGCGAGTGTTTAAAATTAAGACAAGGAAAACATAGGTTTCTGGAGAAACTCCGCAGGTTGAGCAGCATCTGCGGAGAGAGAGCACAGAGTTAACGCTTTGGGTCCAGCGATCCTACTTCAAATCACAGAAGTAACTTCACAACTTTTTTATTTTAACATTACAATATTTGGCTGCCCCTTATCTCCCTGATGAACTGGATGACGTTTTAATTGATGTGGCTTGGGTAGAGTTTGAGTTATTTATGACCAGTCACTGTTGCGATGTGTTTTGAGGTCTATTTGAATTCATATTGCATCCTCAGTTTTCAGAATTCAACACCTCTCTGGTTTGACCCTGAGTCCCAACAAAGGACCAAGTTTCGATCTCCCCCATTTCTTCTTTCTGTTGCCTCCTGACCTCCAAACATCATTTCAATTGCAAAGCGCAGAGCACAGAGATTTCAATGTAGATGCACATTTAACAAACATCAAAACAAGTGCCAGTCAGGCAGGCACTCCAGCTGAGATATTTTCGAATCCTCCTTCAGATAATCATCATTCAGAGAAGTGGCACATGGAACTTATCTCTGGAAAGTGTGAGTTGATACACTTTGGAAGGAGTAATCTGATTAGGAAGTGTTCGATTAATGACACGACACTCAGAAATCCTGTCCATAGTGTTTGTCCATAGATCTCCAAAGGCAGAAGGGTCTGTTAGTTGGATAGTGAAAAAGCCATATGGGACACTTGCCTTTCTCAATCAAAGCAGAGATTTCAAAAACATGTTGGGAGTTATATCGAAGTTTGGTGAGATCAGAGCTAAAGTACTGTGTGCAGTTCTGGTCACCCACATTATAGAAATTACGTGATTGCGCTGAAGGGGGTGCAGATGAGGTTCACCAAGATGCTGCCTGGGGATGGAAAGTTTAAGTGATGAGGAAAGATTGGATCGGCTTAGGTTGTTTTCATTGGAACAGAGAAGACTGAGGGAGTGATTTGATTGAGAGGTATGGAAGATGATGAGGGACATGATCAGAGTGGCTAAGGAGCAGCTGTTCCCCTAAGTTGAAAGGTCAGTTGAAGAGTACTGTTCTACACTGATCAGAGATGTTAGCACATACCTCTAGACCAGATAGGACCTGAGGGGAAGGGGGTGATGAGTGGAAACTTCTAGATTTTTCTGCTGATCGTGTAAATAAACTCTTTATGATATCATGTGTTGAGATCCTCACTCTAATTTAAGGTGATGACTAAACCCCTCTCACCTGGGTGGGGAAATGGGGGTGGGGGGGTTGGGAGAGGGGTTGTAGTCCATGGAATGGAGGATTTTCTCTCTATCTACCAAGAAATTCTTTGCTCAGCTCAATTATATCGTCTCTTAATCTGCCATTCTCAAGAGAGGATGAGCTGCGTCTATGCGGCCTGCCCTGGTAATTGAACATTTCGAGCCCTATTTGAGTTGAAACCATTCACTGCTGTCATGACTCACCAGGGATGGAGTGCTCTAAATTAAACCCCATTGTTCCCCGAGTCATCACACTTGATACAACCATCAAGTTTATTAAATTTTACCTGACTTTCTCATACAGGTTAAACAAAGCTATGTACCAGTTTTGTTTTATTAACAAGAATTCATGATTTATGATAATCACACTGTTCTTATAATGGCAAAACGTGGGCCAGATGAATTGTTAATCTGTAACTGTATAAATTAAACAAGGACAGGAAAAAGAAGTAGGATTTTTCATTTGTGTAACTTAAACGTACCCTGTTTCAAAACTCATTCCACCCAGCTACCCCACACACTAATAAACGCACAAGAATACACTGACACACAGACACGGATACCCACACACAGACACAAACATGTACACACAGTCGCACACACATGTACAGATATACACACACAGACACATGTACACACACACATGGATATACAGAGAGGCAGACACACAAGTACACACACACATACATGCAGACACACAGACAAACACAGTCTCACAAACACAGACATGCACAACACAGATACACATCGACACAGACACATTTGCAGACACAGAAACATACATACACACAAAAACACAAACACTGACACACACACATACATGCACACACACAGGCACACAGACACATGCATACACACAGATATACAGACACACACGCATGCATATGCACATACATACACATGTGCACTCATACACAGTCACCTACATGCTTACACACACAGACACACAAACACATGCACACACAGAAACACACATGTATACACAGATGCACTCAGAAGCATGTATGCACAGAAAGACACGCGCACACATGGACACATGCATAAACAGACACACACACACAAAGACACATAGACACACGTGCGCACACAGATATACACAGACACGCGGACACATACATGCACATACACACAGACTATGTATGCACACATACACCCACAGAGTCACACATACACACAGAATTAGACACAAATATTCCTAGTCCTTTTCCTTTCTTTGATAATATTGAAATATTATTGCACAGTGATGATCAGTCTTTAGTTGATTGGTTGGACCTGGGTCTTTTTCCTGTGAACTTTAATATTCTTCCCTTCAGCGGCTTTGAATGTAGTTTCTCCCCATGATGTTAACAGACGGATGAGGAGGGCGATTGTTCAGAGCAAGGGACAGAGAGAGAGAGAGAGAGAGCTTCGCTCTTCTTCTGTATTATTCCACTCCTCCCTACCCACCCGGGGTCCGTGTTAAATGGCAGCTAGTCCACCCAGAGGGTTTGCCAATTGAAAAGCCAATCAGAAGACTGTCTCTGGGTAGAATTGCCCTGGGTGTGCACGCACGCATGCACACACAGCCAATTTGTCTGTAATTCATCGTCCCATGATTTCAATGAGGTCACGTTATATTTACAACTTACAATCTGCTCCAGGAGCTTGCCTTTGAAACAGCACGCATCATCTTACACAGTTTCCTTGGTTTAAAGCAACACCTTTTTCCAATTTTAGTCCACAGTCCAAACCGAAATCGAAGTAGGTTTTACATTACATTAGGGAACAATGGGCCTTATTAGTACATTGTGCATAAAGGTAAGGCTACAGAACAGCAAGCTCTGAACTAAACAAGTTAACAGGCTACGAGCACATGACTGGATTATGGGATCATCGACAGAGCTGTCAAACAATGCAGCAGCTTCAACAGCAGTACAATCTCAACATGGTGAACCTCCTGCATCCTGGTGCTGCCCGAAGCAGATTCCCAAGGTTATCTAGCTATGCCCCCTTCCCAGTGAGATACCACCAGCTGGCCCCCCTCCCATGCTCTCACACCATCCAGACACACCAGGCATTCACAAGTTAAATGGGCAATCTGCCCCATAGCCAGGCATGTGTATACCACTCAGTTTCATGGAGGTCATCACCGTGAAACAAATGCTGGCTGCCCCCAGGCAGGAAGCTGTTCTTGGATGTTAAGAATGTCGAGTCATATGTCACTTGTATTTACATTAGATTTTCATTTACAATAAAATCAACCAAGCTCAGCTTAACTGGATCCGAACATTTTAAATACCGAAGGGGTTCTTACACATCACATTGTCTGTGAGTTCAGTGTCATTGCAATTGATTCATGATAAATAAAGTTATTTGCTTACTCTGGACAATTGTTTAAATTGAGAAAGGTCACTGCCTATTTATCATAGCCACAGGCGTACTTGTACAGATCCCAGTCAGCTCATAGCCACAGGCGTACTTGTACAGATCCCAGTCAGCTCCGGGATTGTGATACCTTTATACAGTCTTTCCAAGGGTGGTGGTACTGGGGTCACAGCTCCAGCAACCTGGGTTCAATCCCAGCCTTGGGCGATTGCCTGTGTGAAGTTTGCGCCTTCTCATTGGTTGACCTGCCTTGGTGAGACTGCATCTAGAGTTCTATTTGCAGTTTCAGTTTCTTCATACAGTACTGAAACGAACCCTTCAGTCCAACTCTTCTATGCTGACCTGGTTTGCAACATAAACTCGTCCCATCTACTTACATTTGGCCCATATCCCTCTAAACCTTTCCCTATTCATGTACCTACCCAAATGTTTTGGAAGTGTTGTAACTGTACCTGCACTGACAACCTCCTTTGCAGCTCATTCCAAATCGCAACCAAGTTTTTTTGAAAAAGTTGTCCCCTTCTCCTGTCACCTTAAAAAATATGACCTCTAGTTTTGGACTCCACAACTCTAGGGAAAAGACCTTTGCTATTCACCCTATCTATGCCCCTCAGGATTTTATAAACCTCTCAAAGATCAGCCCTCAACCTCCTATGCTCCAGAGGAAAACATTCCCAGTCTATCCAGTCTCTCCATATAACCCATCCCTTCTAACCTATCGTTAACTGTATAAATCCTGCCCTGGTTTGCCTTACGAAAATGCATCACCTCACATTTATCTACATTAAATTCCATCTGCCATTCCTCAGCCCACTGGCCCAATTGATCGAAATCCCTTTGTAATTTTAGATAACCTACTTCACTGTCTACTATATCACCAATTTTGGTGTCATCCGCAAACTTACTAACCAGGCTTCCTATATTCTCATCAAAGTCATTTGTAGAAATGACAAACAACAGAGGACCCAGTACTGATCTATCAGAGGAAGGATGTTCTGACTATAGAGAGAGTGTAATAAAGGTTTGCCAGACTCATTCCTGGGATGGCAGGACTGATGTATAAAGAGAGACTGGATTGGTTAAGACTATATTCACTGGAGTTTAGAAGAATGAGGAGATGAGTCTCATAGAAATACAAAAGGTTCTAACAGGACCAGACAGAGTAAACACAGGAAGGATGTTCCTAATGACGAGGGAGTCCAGAATCAGTGGTCACTGTCTAAGGGTATGGGGTCAACCATTTTGGACTGAGACGAGGAGAAATGTCTTCACTCAGAGAGTGGTGAACCTGTAGAATTCTCCGCCTCAGAGAGTGGCTGAGATCAAAGCATTGAATATTTTCGAAGAGTTAGATATGGTTCTTAAGGCTAAAGGGATCAAAGGATATGGGGATAAAGCAGGAATAGTGTAATGAGTGGGACAATCGGCCATGATCATATTGAACAACAACGGAGCAAACTCCTATTTTCTAGGTGTCGATGAAATGGGGAGACTGTGGTGGTCGTGATAATGTCATTTGATCAGCAATCTGGGGCGCATGGTCTGCGGAAAATGTTCAAATCCTGTCACGGTATTTAATTCTAATTCAACAATCAAGATAGAATTAGGGCGGCACGGTGGCACAGTGGTTAGCACTGCTGCCTCACAGCGCCAGGGACCCGAGTTCAATTCCCACCTCAGGCGACTGACTGTGTGGAGTTTGTACATTCTCCCCGTGTCTGCGTGGGTTCCCTCCGGGTGCTCTGGTTTCCTCCCACAGTCCAAAAATGTGCAGGTCAGGTGAATTGGCCATGCTAAAATGCCCGTAGTGTTAGGTGTATTAGTCAGGGTTAAATGTAGGGGGATGGGTTTGGGTGGGTTGCTGTTCGGAGGGTCGGTGCGGACTTGTTGGGCCGAAGGGCCTGTTTCCACACTGGAGGGAATCTAGGCTCAGTGATAGGGACGTGAAACTATCATTGATTATTGCCCTTTAGTGGGGCGACCCAGTCTGACTAACATGTGACTCCAGACCCACCGCAATGTGGTTGACTCTTAACTGTCCTGGCTGAGCCACTCAGTTCAAGAGCAATACGGCACTAGCCCTAAATACCTATTTTGCTCGCATCCCATAAAATAGGATGCTCACATCCCAGGAACAGGACCAAAATGAGCCGCAAGTTTGATGGATAGATGTTTGAATTTTCTTTTTTTTCTACAAGGGAGTAACCTCTATTCCGTTTCAATGCAATTGCAAAGTTGCAACTGTAATGTCTTGAGACAGCATCCCTGTTACTTGATCCCAGCAATGGTTACTACAGAACTGGAGCCATATGTGTGTTTGGCAGACAGCGAGAGAGAATGACAAAGGTGAAATGGTGTTTAAACAAGGAAGGAAGCTTTTCTCCACATTAGGTGCTCCAGTAGAC
The DNA here is from genome assembly GCF_004010195.1 of Chiloscyllium plagiosum. Taxonomy (NCBI): domain Eukaryota; kingdom Metazoa; phylum Chordata; class Chondrichthyes; order Orectolobiformes; family Hemiscylliidae; genus Chiloscyllium; species Chiloscyllium plagiosum. The sequence goes on from NC_057727.1 coordinate 61,961,147, forward strand.
TGCTGCCTTGGAACTGGGTTCACAGACATTGCTCATGGGCCCAGGTGTCTGTCTAAAATGTCACGGGGCTGTGAAGAGGAAATTGCCTGGATTTGAGAGCCTGGGGGTGAAGAACCCAGCTTGCTCACTTCAGCCCTTGCTTCTCGGTTCCAAGGTGCGGTTGTGGTAGATACAGAACAAGTTCAATTCTGGAAAACCAAGTCTCAGAAGGAGTACAATGGTGGGCTTGATGTCACATCGGATGCTAATTCTCATGTTTGATCCTGTCACACAGCTTTGCAAGCACAGCAGCAAGCATCAGCCAGTCTTTTCTGTATGTTAGCATCGTATTGTACTCATCCAGGCTTCATATTGCCTTATTACTAGAAGGTTGGTTCTGATATGGGATGCACTTGTACACGAACAGGCTTGTAGTAATGCAGTCTCCAGGTTAATGGTATCAAAGTTGCAATCTTTGCCCCTGCTGCGTTGAGAGGTCCTCCCGTCCTCCCCCAGGTTTTGGTGTGGTACCACCTTTTGTCAGCTTCAGTCGGCTCAGGCACAACCAAATATTTCTGTCCTCCACCCCAAAACCATTTGAAGTTTGAAGCCAGCTCCATTCACAATGAGGTCCTTTCATGCCCCAGAAAGGTTCAACTGGCTCCTTTACGGCTCTCTTTGTTAGGTTTTGAGTCCACACGGATACAGAATCTCACGGCTTTCGAGGTTTTCTAATGCTGTCCGCAAACCACAGGAGTGACAAATTTCACAAAATGCTTTTTATTTTGTCAGTCCAGAATGTTCTAGAGACTTGAGATGACTCTGAGGTGATGCAAAAATTGGAAGAGTTCAGGGGCTATCTTCGAGTCCTGTTTCGAACGAAGGCAGTTCCAGAATGTTCTACACTGAATACAATCCTAATTTAAAGTAAGGAATGTGATATGCCTTTGCTAGGCAGAACATGAACACAGCTCCCATAGCTCCCCCTCCCCAAGTACCTCTTCCCTAATTTCATCTCACTAATTACATCCCTAGCAACTCCCTACCATCCCAACTCCCTGTCACACACTCCACTCTGCTAGTACCTCTTCACAAAAATACCCTCTTACTTCCCCCTCCCCAGGCACTCAAAGACCCCACTCCCTCCCAGGAATAGAACATAGAACATAGATCAATACAGTACAGGCCCTTCGGCCCTCGATGTTGTGCCAGCCTTCAATCCTATTCTAAGATCAGACTAACCTACATACTCATTGTACTAACTTTCATGTGCCTATCCAAGAGTCGCTTAAATGACTCTACTGTCTGGATCTATCTGGCTCTACTACCACTGCTGGCAGTGCATTCCACACACCCACCACTCTCTGAGTAAAGAACCAATCTCTGACATTTTCCCTAAACCTTCCTCCAATTACCTTAAAATTATGCCCCCTTGTGATAGACATTTCTGCCATGGAAAAAGGTCTCTGGCTATCCACTCTATCTATGCCTCTCGACTTCTTGTACACCTCTATCAAGTCACCTCTCATCCTCTTCGCTCTAATGAGAAAAGCCCTAACTCCCTCAGCCTTTCTTCATAAGACATGCCTTCCAGTCCAGGCAGCATCCTGGTAAATCTCCTCTGTACCCTCTCTGAAGCTTCCACATCCTTCCTGTAATGAGGTGACCAGAACTGAACACAGTATTCCAAGTGTAGCCTAACCAGGATTCTGTAGAGGTGCAGCATAACCTCACAGCCCCTTAAATTCAATCCCCCTGCTAATGAAAGCCAACAGACCACATGCCTTCTTAACAACCCTATCACCCTCGGTGGCAACTTTGTTCCTCCACACTGCCAAGAATCCTGCCTTTAACCCTACAACCTGCATTCAAATTTGATCTTCCAAAGTGAATGACTTCCCATTTTTCCAGGTTGAACTCCACCTGCCACTTATCGGCCCAGTTCTGCATCCTGTCAATGCCTCATTACAACCTACCCTCCACACTACCCACCACTCCACCAATCTTTGTGTCACTGGCAAAGTTACTAACTGACCCTTCCACTTCTTCATCCAAGTCATTTATAAAAAAATCACAAAGAGCAGAGGTCCCAGAACCGATCCCAGTGGGACACCCATGGTCACCGAGCTCCAGGCGGAATACTCTCCATCTACCACCACCCTTTGTCTTTTATGGGCCAGCCAATTCTGTATCCAGAGAGCCAAATTTCCCTGCATCCCATGCCTCCTTACTTTCTGAATGAGCCTACCATGGGGAACTTTATTGAAGGGCTTTGCTAAAATCCATGTACACCACATTCACTGCTCTACCTTCAACAATGTGTTTTGTCACATCCTCAAAGAATTCAATAAAGTTTGTGAGGCATGACCTGCCCCTCTCAAAACCCTGCTGACTATCGCTAATCAAACTATGGTTTTCCAAGTAATCATAAATCCTGCCTCTTAGAATCTTCTCCAATCCTTTGCACACCACATACATAGGACTGACTGGTCTGTAATTCCCAGGATTATCCCTATTCACTTTCTTGAACTAGAGAATAACATTTGCCAACCTCCAATCATCTGGAACTACTCCAGTGGACAGTGAGAAGGCAAATATCATCGCCAAAGGTGCAGCAATCTCTTCTCTTGCTTGCCGTAGTAACCTTGGGTATATCCTGTCTGGCCCAGGGGATTTATCTATCTTAATATTTTTTCAAAATTTTCAGCACATTTTCCTTCTTAACATCAATCTGTTTGAGTATATCAGTCTTTTTCATGCTGTCCTCAGAGGGACCTCAAAGTCCCTCTCACTAGTGAATACTGAAGCAAAGTATTCAATAAGGACCTTTCCGACCTCCTCCGATTTCAGACACAAGTTCCCTCCACTATCCCTGATCAGCCCTACCCTCACTCTGGCCATCCTCTTGGTCCTCACATAAGTGTAGAATGCCTTAGGGTTTTCCTTAATCCTACCCACTAAAGCTTTCTCATACTGCCTTCTAGCTCTTCCTAAGTCCATTCTTCAGTTCCTTCCTGGCTACCTTGTAACCCTCTAAAGCACTGTCTGATCCTTGCCTCCTCGACCTTAAGCAAGTTTCCTTCTTCTTCTCGACTAAATGTTCCACATCCCTTGTCACCCACGGTTCTTTCACTCTACCATCCCTTCCTTGCCTCAGTGGGACTAACCTGTCCAGCACAATCAGCTGGTGCTCCCTAAACAACCTCCACATTTCTGTTGTCATTAGTTGTTTCAGGTTAAGGTCCATGTAAAGAGAATAGGAACACCAAACATTTGGAGTTGTGTATTTGTCAGAGGAATTCACTCATTGCTGATGGAAACATTGAATGGAGTAAATGTACTGGCTTTTATTTGCTGTGTAATTTATCATTGACCACCAGAGAATCTTTGTTTCATGTTTTTTGAAAATTGATTCTCAGGATGTGAATGTTGCTGGCTCTCATTCTCCATCCCTTTGAGATGGTGACAAACTGTCTTTCTGAAGCCCTGCAGTCACTATCATGTTAACACTTTAAACAATAACTTTCAGTTATATAAAACCGCTCACCCTGTCATTTCACACACATATTCCCATACTGACATATAATTACACACTCACACTCACTCATGCACACACTCAAATAGACACATGGTCTCACACACTCACACATACAAACTCTCACACTCAGACACATACACACACTCACACACATACTCAGATATGCACACTCACACACACTTGAACACAGCTAAACACGCTCTCAAACAGACACACGCACACTCTCTTTCACTCACAGGCACAAACACGCTCTCACTCACACACATATTCAATCGCACACACATTCACTCTCACACACACTCACTTTCACACATTATCACACTCACACATTCACACCCCCACACAGATCCTCTCACACACACTCACACTCAAACTGACAGCATTACTGCTCTGGCTCATGGTGAAGCCTGTATATATATATATATATATATATAGATGGAGCCCAGAAATCCAGAAATTCACACCAGACTGGACAAAGTCTGATCACAATCCCAGTTGTCACAGAGAGTGAGCTGAAAGACAGCTCCTAATTGCAGAGTGTTGAACTGATTTGAAGTGATGCTGAGCTTACACAGTGAATGATAAAGTAACAATACAATGACAACTGCACAAAGAAATCCAGCGAGGAATTAATGACGGGGCTGTGTGTGAAACACAGCTAACAGGGTGGATTCAGACTGACAAACACAGACACAACAGAGAGTGCAAACAAGGCACTCTCCATCAAACGTCCTCTGACTATCCACACAGCACAATATCCACACAGCACAATATCCACACGGCACAATATCCACACAGCTCAATATTCACACAGCTCAATATCCACACAGCTCAATATCCATACAGTACAATATCCACACAGCTCATTATTCACACAGTGCAATATCCACACAGTGCAATATCCACACAGCTCAGTATCCACACAGCTCAGTATCCACACAGCTCAGTATCCACACAGCTCAGTATCCACACAGCTCAGTATCCACACAGCTCAGTATCCACACAGCTCAGTATCCACACAGCTCAGTATCCACACAGCTCAGTATCCACACAGCTCAGTATCCACACAGCTCAGTATCCACACAGCTCAGTATCCACACAGCTCAGTATCCACACAGCTCAGTATCCACACAGCTCAGTATCCACACAGCTCAGTATCCACACAGCTCAGTATCCACACAGCTCAGTATCCACACAGCTCAGTATCCACACAGCTCAGTATCCACACAGCTCAGTATCCACACAGCTCAGTATCCACACAGCTCAGTATCCACACAGCTCAGTATCCACACAGTACAATATCCACACAGTACAATATCCACACAGTACAATATCCACAAAGCACAATATCCACACAGCTCAATATCCACACAGCTCAATATCCACACAGCTCATTATCCACACAGTACAATATCCACACAGCTCAAGATCCACACAGCTCAAGATCCACAAAGCTCAAGATCCACACAGCTCAAGATCCACACAGCTCAAGATCCACACAGCTCAATATTCACACAGCTCAATATTCACACAGCTCAATATCCACACAGCTCAATATCCACACAGCTCAATATCCACACAGCTCAATATCCACCCAGTACAATATCCACACAGTACAATATCCACACAGTACAATATCCACAAAGCACAATATCCACACAGCACAATATCCACACAGCTCAATATCCACACAGCTCAATATCCATACAGTACAATATCCACACAGCTCATTATTCACACAGCTCAAGATCCACACAGCTCAATATCCACACAGCTCAATATCCACACAGCTCAATATCCACACAGTACAATATCCACACATTACAATATCCACACAGTACAATATCTACACAGTACAATATCCACACAGTACAATATCCACAAAGCACAATATCCACACAGCTCAATATCCACACAGATCAATATCCACACAGCTCAATATCCACACAGTACAATATCCACACAGCTCATTATCCACACAGCTCAAGATCCACACAGCTCAAGATCCACACAGCTCATTATTCACACAGCTCAAGATCCACACAGCTCAATATCCACACAGCTCAATATCCACACAGCTCAATATCCACACAGTACAATATCCACACAGCTCATTATTCACACAGCTCAAGATCCACACAGCTCAAGATCCACACAGTACAATATCCACACAGCTCATTATTCACACAGTGCAATATCCACACAGTGCAATATCCACACAGCTCAGTATCCACACAGCTCAGTATCCACACAGCTCAGTATCCACACAGCTCAGTATCCACACCGCTCAGTATCCACATCGCTCAGTATCCACACAGCTCAGTATCCACACAGCTCAGTATCCACACAGCTCAGTATCCACACAGCTCAATATCCACACAGCACAATATCCACACTGCACAATATCCACACAGCACAATATTCACACAGCTCAATATCCACACAGCACAATATCCAAACAGTACAATATCCCCACAGCACAATATCCACACAGCACAATGTCCACACAGCTCAATATTCACACAGCTCAATATTCACACAGCTCAATATTCACACAGCTCAACATCCACACAGCTCAATATCCACACAGTACAATATCCACACAGCTCAATATCCACACAGTACAATATCCACACAGCTCATTATTCACACAGCTCAAGATCCACACAGCTCAATATCCACACAGCTCAATATCCACACAGCTCAAAATTCACACAGCTCAATATCCACACAGCTCAATATCCACACAGTACAATATCCACACAGTACAATATCCACACAGTACAATATCCACACGGCTCAATATTCACACGGCACAATATCCACACGGCACAATATCCACACGGCTCAATATCCACACGGCTCAATATCCACACGGCTCAAGATCCACACGGCTCAAGATCCACACGGCTCAATATCCACATGGCTCAATATCCACACGGCTCAATATCCACACGGCTCAATATCCACACGGTACAATATCCACACAGTACAAAATCCACACAGCTCAATATCCACACGGTACAATATCCACACAGTACAAAATCCACACAGTACAATATCCACACAGTACAATATCCACACAGCTCAATATCCACACGGTACAATATCCACACAGTACAAAATCCACACAGTACAATATCCACACAGTACAAAATCCACACAGTACAATATCCACACAGTACAAAATCCACACAGTACAATATCCACACAGCACAAAATCCAAACAGTACAAAATCCAAACAGTACAAAATCCACACAGTACAAAATCCACTCAGTACAAAATCCACACAGTACAATATCCACACAGTACAATATCCACACAGCTCAGTATCCACACAGCTCAGTATCCACACAGTACAATATCCACACAGCGCAATATCCACACTGCGCAATATCCACACAGCGCAATATCCACACAGCGCAAGATCCACACAGCTCAAGATCCACACAGCTCAATATCCACACAGTACAATATCCACACAGTACAATATCCACACAGTACAATATCCACACAGCTCAATATCCACACCGCTCAGTATCCAAACAGCTCAGTATCCACACAGCTCAGTATCCACACAGCTCAGTATCCACACAGTACAATATCCACACAGCTCAATATCCACACAGCTCAATATTCACACAGCTCAATATCCACACAGCACAATATCCACACAGCACAATATCCACACAGCTCAATGTCCACACAGCGCAATATCCACACAGCGCAATATCCACACAGCGCAATATCCACACAGCGCAATATCTACACAGCTCAAGATCCACACAGCTCAATATCCACACAGCTCAATATCCACACAGTACAATATCCACACAGCACAATATCCACACAGCTCAATATACACACAGCACAATATCCACACAGCACAATATCCACACAGCTCAATATCCACACAGCTCCATATCCACACAGTACAATATCCACACAGTACAATATCCACACAGTACAATATCCACACATCACAATATCCACACAGCTCAATATCCACACAGCTCAATATCCACACAGCTCAATATCCACACAGCTCAGTATCCACACAGCTCAGGATCCACACAGCTCAAGATCCACACAGCTCAAGATCCACACAGCTCAATATTCACACAGCTCAATATCCACACAGCTCCATATCCACACAGTACAATATCCACACAGTACAATATCCACACAGTACAATGTCCACACAGCACAATATCCACACAGCTCAATATCCACACAGCTCAGTATCCACACAGCTCAGTATCCACACAGTACAATATCCACACAGCTCAATAACCACACAGCACAATATCCAAACAGCACAATATCCACACAGCTCAATATCCACACAGCTCAATATCCACACAGTACCATATCCACACAGTACAATATCCACACAGCACAATATCCACACAGCACAATATCCACACAGCACAATATCCACACAGCACAATATCCCCATAGCGCAATATCCACACAGCGCAATATCCACACAGCTCAATATCCACACAGCTCAATATCCACACAGCTCAATATCCACACAGCTCAATATTCACACAGTACAATATCCACACAGCTCATTATTCACACAGTACAATATCCACACAGTACAATATCCACACAGTACAATATCCACACAACGCAATATCCACACCTCGCAATATCCACACAGCGCAATATCCACACAGCGCAATATCCACACAGCGCAATATCCACAATTTAAAATATCCACACAGCTCAGTGTCCACACAGCTCAGTATCCACACAGCTCAGTATTCACACAGCTCAGTATTCACACAGCTCAATATCCACACAGCTCAATATTCACACAGTACAAGGCAAATGTCATTGGGATTCGATGTAAAGCAACAAGTAATTCTCCTGACTGCTTGTGAAGCTGCAGCTTTTGCAGTTATTGGAAGCCTAATGTTTCCTCAGGACCAGGTACTAAAACCTTTCAAAACTTGACATTTTAGTTAAGGAATATTATGACCCCAAGCATCCTTTAATTCTGAGACACTATCGGATTTACTCAGCAGATCAAGAGCCAGGGGAATCTATGTCCGGATTTTTGATAAAGTTAATGTGATTGTCTGAGGGAAATTACTTTTCTTTAACCCTTAATGAGATGCTGCGAGACCATTTGGTATGTGGGATTAATTATGTGACTTACCACCTGAAGCTTAAATGGACTCCAAACCGGCAGTACTACTGGCTCTGTCATTAGAGAATGCAGCAAGGAGAGCATACGAGTTATAGAATATTCTTTACCAGGCTGACTAAACTGGGGGTACACTGCTTGAGTGAAGGAAATTGCGTAGAGTCAGTCAGGACATAACCTGAACAGAGGGACCCGAGGTCAGCACACAGCAAAAGCCAGCCTCTGCCAAACTGTTGATGTTTTCTTCAAGATCTGAGCTTACAAAATATCAGGAAGCAATTCCATGATTGCTGTCATTATGTGGACTTGAGACAGCAAAAGTGTCCTACAAGGTCTGAATTGAGTAAATAACTCGTAGAGTGCACACCCTGGAAAGTCCACCTACATCTGGTTTGGAATGTTAAATTGCTTAGCAACATCCAAATCAGAACCACTCAAAATAAACGTCTGGTTAAATGGTCACCCGATTATAACAGGGGTTAATATCGGCACAGCTGTATCAGTGATTGTAGAACCAGCCTTTAACAAAATTTACTCTGGACTCCAACCCTGACGTTTGCACAAGACCCTGGTTAGACTGAAACCTATACCGGAGAACTTCCACAGATTAAGGATACAGCTTTGGCTCCGGTTTCATATGAGATGTTGCTGGTTCAGTTCTCACTGATTGTAGTAAATGGCTTGGGCCCAAGCCTGACGGGGTGAAGTTGGTTGCGAAAGATTCACCTTGATCGGCTCAACATTTTTTGATGCCTGAGTGGAGTCTTAATTAAATGCTGAGATGTTTTTCAGGAAGGTCTAGGGACCATCAAACGAGACAAGGCCACCTTTTGCAATGTCGACCAGGAAAGAATTCCACAGTTCTGCAAGGCCTGCCCAGTGCCATTTGCCTTACGGGCAAAAGTAGAGGCGGAAATCAGGAGGCTGGAAAACGAAGGAATCATCAAACCCTGTCCAGTTTGCGAAGTGACCAGTGCCGGTCATACCGATTGTGATTTGACGTTTCGGGCCAGAGCCCTTCATCCTGATGGTTTGGTTCACCTTTGTGGGGATTTTAAACAAGTGGTAAACAACTTCTTGAGGCTGGATAAATACACAATCCCTCACATAGAAAGTTTATACACAAAGGTGGTGGAGGTATTGTCCTTGATGGAGCTGGACATGAGCCATGTGCACCTAAAATTTGCAGTTCGGTGAGGATCCCCAGAGGTATATCATAATTAATACTCATAAGGGTTTGTTCCAATGTCCAAGACTGCCATTTGGGGTATTATCAGCCTGCGCCATTTTTCAAAGTCTACCACAGGTGGCCATTTCTGATGATGTGCTCATAACATGGGAACACCAATAATGAGCTCTTAGAGAAATTGGACATAGGCCTTAGACATTTCTCCAAAGTGAGTGTACACCTGAGAAGGGACAAATTGCTCCAGCCACCATACATGACCTAGTTGGGCTACAGAGTCGACCAGGACAGGTTACACCCGTTAGAAGATAAAGTGAGGGCAATCAAAGGTGATCAGGCTCCGACGTCTGCATCAAAGTTTAGGATTTTCCTTGGATTAATGAGTTATAATGGAAAGTTCATAAATAACCTGGCCTCCATCCTAGTTTCCTTACACCTACTATTGAAAATGGGTCAGCCTTGGAAATGGTTCATAGCCAAGACAGAGCCTTTAGGGGTGTGAGGAAGCAGCTATCATCAACAAAGGTGTTGGCACATTATAATCCCAACCGAGATCTTGTGCTGACATGCAATGTCTCCCTGAACAGTATCAGGGATAGTGCTGGCTGACAGATGGCTTGATGGGGAGGAATGCCTGACAGCCGTATGCTTCCTGGGCTTCTGCTGATACAGCATGCATAAGCACTGAGATAGAGAAGGAAGGTTTGGTGGTCATCTTTGATGCGAGAAAGTTCCCCCAATACCTTGTATAGATGTTAATTTGTCTTAGTAACAGACCACAAACCCTGCAAGGGCTAATCGAAGAGGACCACACTGTGCTACCCATACCTACAGGTCAAGCCTCATTTAGCAACAGAGAATTCATGTATTTCTGATGGCCAAATGGCATTCAGCATATCAGAACATATTCTATCCATTGGAGGAAAGACCAGTCCTAAGTTTGAAAGTAAGCTTAAAGAAATAACATACAGCCTCACTCGATACCAAACTGTCCCAGCTGCTGTTTGAATATAGGACCACCTCTTGTGCAACTGCAGGGCTAGCTCCAGCAGAGTTGCTAATGGGGAGAAGACTCCACACCCCCCCCAGGTCAAATCTGATCTTCCTGGACCTGTGGGTCAGGGTCAAACAGCAGCAGGAACACCAATGTCCGACACAGGACTCCTTTAAGTGAGAGACACAGTTTACGTCAAGGGACAACATTTGGTGCCAAACCCATGGGAATGGCCCTGCGTGGTCTGTGCAAGGACATGGCCTGTGGTCTATGTCGGTGAAGGGATCCTGAACAAGCATGTGCACCACGTAAAAGCTGCAAATGTGGCAAGAGCAAACACGCCCAGACCCTCATAACAGCTGGAAAGTTGTCGGAACACATAGGCTCTCCCAATCCGTCTCGTATTGAAGAAACCTTGGAGCCAGAGATGGATAATGTGTAGCTGAGTGGCACAGTGGCTCAGTGGTTAGCACTGCTGCCTCACAGTGCCAGGAATACAAATTCGATTCCAGCCTCAAGTGACTCTCTGTGCAGAATTTGCACATTCTCCCCGTGTCTGCGTGGGTGTCCTCCGGGTGCTCCAGTTTCCTCTCACAATCCAAAGATTTGCGGGTCGGGTGGATTGGCCGTGCTAATATTGCCCATAGTGTCCAGGAATATGCAGACTAGGTGGATTAGCCACGGGAAATGCAGGATCGACATGGGATGCTGTTCAGAGTGTTGGTACAAACTCGATGGACTGAATGACCTGCTTCCCCTGGGTGGGGGATTCTACAATCCTGGTGTCTCAGCCTTGACACCTTTACCATCTGAAGAAAATGACGAGTTTCTTCTGAGACGTTCCAGGTGCAAGAGATGGACACACTGCCAGTGTCTGAGGCTGAGTCAGAGGAACTGGACATGTGTGAAAATTCCACAGGAGAAGCTACAAGAAAAAGAACAAGCCTATGTCCCTGGACTTGAGCAATGAAGGTAAGCGTGCCAAATGCCTCCTTCACCACCCTGTCTACCTGTGACAGCACTTTCAAGGAACTAGGCACCTGAACGACTCAGTCTCTCCGTTCAACAACTGCGACAGACTCTCACAGAGTGCAGTGAATCTGTCGATCTCTTTACAGCAGAGGGCTATGGAGGCAGGCTCATTCAGTAAATTTAAAGTCAAGCCAGACAGATTTTTTAATCAGTAGGAGAATTGGGATGTGGGGTAAAAAAGTGTAGTTGAGGATTATTAGATCAGCCAGGATGTCATTGTGTTGCAATGACTTATTTCTGTTCTTATATCTTTTGGTACAGCACTGTCAGCCTAGATTATCTGTGCAAATCTCTCAGTCGCTGAGTCTCAGTCTGCAGACTTCTGTTTCCTGCCTTGCCCTCTGAGTCAGGGCCACACAGAGTCAAAGTTATATTTTTGCTGTGATGGATTGTTTCTATTTGAATGACTGTGGCTGTCCGTATCTTGTGTTTAAATTCCAAAAGCATTATCGCTGTCCCCCAAACACTGTCACCTTGAGTGAGCGCCTTCAGCAGGAGTTTGTACTCAGTCTACTGAGGACAGTGAACTCTTCTGTTCTCTTTTGTGACGTTGTTGCGGCCCAGACTGTTAGCTGGAGCCTCAGACACTTAGATAGAACTGATTTGGGGCGTTAGTTTTGAAAAGTAATGACCTCACGTTAGCAACAGAAAGACAACAGTACTCTTCAGGATTGGCACTGCCTGAGCGTGCCATACTGCTAGATTAAACCATCAGGTTGGCTGCCAATGATTCACTGCTAAATACCTGGGCTGGAAGTTGCTTGCCTTCATTGCTGAAACCATTCAGTACTGGAGTTGGGATGTCATGTTGCGGCTGCAGAAGACATTGGTGAGGCCACCTTACGAGTACTGTGTACAGTTCCGGCCACCCTGCTAGAGAAAGGACGTTGTTAAACTAGAAAGAATGCAAAAAAGATTGACAAGGATATCAACGAGACCGAAGGGTTTGATTTATGAGGAGAGGCTGGATAGGCTGGGACTTGTTTTGCTCTGGAGTGTAGGAGGCTGAGGGGCGATCTAAGAGAGGTTTTAAAATCACGAGGGGCATAGATAGGGTGAATAGCAAAGGTCTTTTCTCTAGTTTGTGGCAGTTCAAAAGTACAGGGCATAGGTTTAAGGTGAGAGGAGAAAGATTTAAAAGGGAACTGAGGGATGGTGCATGTATGGAACAAGCTGCCAAAGGAAGTGGTAGTTGTGGGTACATTTACAACGGTTAAAAAGACAGGTACAGGGATAGGAAAGGTTTAGAGAGATATGGGCCAAACGCAGGCAATTGTGACGAGTTTAGTTTCGGAAACTTGGTCAACATGGACAGTTGGTGTAAAAGCTGTGCTATATGACTCTTTGCATCTATGACTCTATGGCTCTAGCTGTTTGCAAGGGCTGGACCTCCACTGAAAGACTGGGTTCTGTCCCCAGACGCTACCTGAAGAGACTACCATAGAGATTGACCAGAATGAGGAAGCTTTACTCTGTTGAGAGACTACTGTTTTTCCTCTTGGGCCAGCTGGGAAGGCGCAGGGGAGGTTTGACAGAGGTGCTCTCTATTCTTGGGGAAGATGTTAATCTGAAAGAATCAGAGGGGAGGGGATGTGAACGTTATTTTTAAAACAGCAAATTGCTCTGATGTTTCCACAAATAGGGCCTGGGAGAACAGCCTCAGAGTGAAGGGCCGACTGAGATGAGCAGGAATTGCTTTAGCCAGAGGCTGGTGAATCTGTAGAACTCATTGCTGTGGTGGGCTAAGGAGGCCAAGTCATTGTGTGTATTTAAGACTGAAATAGATGGGTTCTTGATTGGTATGGGGGGGGTCAAGTGTGAGAGGGAGAAGGCAGGAGAATGAGATTGAGAAACCCATCAGCCACCATTGAACAGTGGAGCAGACTCGATGTGCCGAATGGCCTGATTCTGATCCTTATGGCCTGGAATTGCTGTTTTAGATTCCAGAGGGAATCTGGTGGAAGATTCAGCGTGATGCTGGATGAGGTTCACAGATGGACAAGTATGGTAGGTTGGGTTCACACGTCACGCTGTTTCACAGAAGCCCCATCTCGATACTGGGCCCCTCATTCAGGCACCATGTGCTTTTGAAACCGCACCCAGGACCAAGCCCCCACTTCCTGCAACCCCTCCATCCCATTTGGGGCTGGGATCTGAGACCTTCATAGGCGCCTAGCATTTGGTCACTTCACTCCTTCAGTTGGCAGTAGGGTTGGCACCCTCCCACCCACTCAACAAATGGCCCACCCTACCCCTGTCACCAACCCTGTCATGAGAAGTGGGTTCAATTCCACCCCCTGAAGGAGTAGGGAAAGCAGCTTCAACAGTAACTTCATAGATTGTGGGAAAGGAGCAAGATAGTGGGACTAAGGAGACTACTCTTCCAGAGGATATGATGGACCAGATAGCCATATTCCATCTCAAATGTGAATTCAGGCAGCACGGTCATGCCATCAGAGGCAAAACTAATTGATACGGTTCACTAATGAACAGTCAGAGTTCCCATAGTCTGCCCCTTACCCAGCTGATCGGCTGTTGAAGCCCTCACTTGAACCTTTGCTCATTTTATCCCAGTGCACCAATGGCGTGGTCTTGCATACCATACCCTCTGTCAACCCAAGGCCATCCAAAACACAGCTGACCATGTCTTAACCTCCACGCTCCAGAACCACCCACCTGCCCCGGCTTCTGTGTGTTCACATTGGATCCTGTTCAGACAAGTGCCTCCACTTTAAAACTCTCCACTCTGTTTCTCTTCCTTTAAGATGCTCCTTTAAACTGACCTCTTTGGCCAAGCTCTCTGTAGCCCCAGCTAATGTCTCCTACTTTGGCACCTTGTCAAACCTTGATGGATAATTCTCCATGGGGTGCCTTGGGACTTGTCCCTATGTAAAGGCGTTAGCTGAATGAAGTTACTGTGAGGTTGTTGCTGTTTTGGTTTTTGCCCAAGATTGACCAATGCTCCACTGAGATGTAACAACAGCACCCCCTTGTGGTCTGTATCAGATATCCTCCACTTTTGATTTCATCGATCCCCTGGGCAGTGGGGCCAGTGAGGCTTCTTGTGTGAAATTGTTAAGCTCTTTTATTTCCCAGTTGTGAACGGATTCACTCGACGCAATCTATATGCTGTTGGTTTCTGTAATGGTATCAAATTCAGATCACGAATTCATCGAGAGCACTTCTCCCCCACCCACTGTTTGTAGGCAGCAATGGCCACCTCCAGCCCTCCACCCCACCATCCACTCTGTCTCATCTTAGAGCCACCCCATTGAAGGAGGTAATAAATCCCTGCAAAACTGTGGGACGGAGTCCAGTGTAGGGGGATGAAGGAAGAAGGAAGAATTTATACTGACCCAACTCCTGTCAAGGTCAAAAGCACCCTCAACGTTGGAAAACTTTGGAAGGGTAACTCTTGTTTGGGAAATGCAACAGCCAATTCGTGCACAGCAAGATCCCACAATCGGTGATCCAGTCCTCGAGGTGTCTTTGCTGGCCAAGTGCTTGGGGTCATCCATCCATCCACATTCTAAGGTACAGGAACAGAAGTAGCTCATTCAGCCCATCATATCTGCTCTGCCATTAAATGATATCATGGCTGGTCTGACCATTCACAACCCTGTGGGGTGGCACAGTAGCTTGTACTGGTGCCCCTTAGCACCAAGGACCCAGGTTCGATTCCAGCCTCGGGCAACTGTCTGTGTGGAGTTTGCACATTCTCCCCGTGTCCGCATGGGTTTCCTCCAGGTGCTGCGGTTTCCTCTCACAATCCAAAAATGTGCAGGTTAGGTGAATTGGCCATGCTAAATTACCCATAATGATCAGAGATGTCTAGGTTGGGTGCGTTAGTCAAGGGTAAATATAGGGTAGGGGAATGGGTCTGGGTGGGTTACTCTTCGGAGGGTCAGTGTGGACTTGTTGGACTGAAGGGCCTGTTTCCACACTGTAGGGATTTTATTCTATTCCACTTTCCTGCGTTTTCTCCCATAACCCGTGATTCTCTTAACTGATTGAGGATCCGTCTCATGCTTGAATGTACTTAACAACCCAGCCTCGGGGGAAGGAATTCAACAGATTCACTACCCTTGGGAGAAGAAATCCCTCCTTGTCTCTGCCTTAATCTGGGATGATGCTGTCTGCTACTAGATTCTCCCAAAATGGGGAGCAAATTTTCCACTTCAACCCTGCCAAGCCCCTCAAGAATCTTGTATATTTTAATAAAGTCAACTCTCATTCTTCTCAACTCTATCGAGTACAGGCCCAATCTCTCACACAAAAATCACTCCACAGCCAGTGAACTTCCAATGCCAATTTGTCTTTCCTTAAATATAGGAACAGAAACCGCTCACTGTATTCCAGCTGCATGTCTGACTAGTGCCCTGTATAGTTTTAGTAAGGACCTCCCTGCTTTTATATTCCATTCCCTTTGAAATAAAGGTCAGTTTTCCATTTGGCTTCCCTACTGAATTGAATGTGAGCTTTTTGGGATTCATGGATGAGCAGTCCTGAAATCCTCTGCCTGATGCCAAAGAGACCAGAGGGTAAATACTGTGTGGGGGCGGGGGCAACTTTGGGCTTGGCTCCCACAGACAGGAAGACACACATCAAAGATCAAACACATTTTACAACATAATCTATTTATTCGACTGAAGGACCACTTTTAAGTTTTTTTTCCCTTATTCCATTCAAATTTTTCCATCTCCTGTAGTGGGAATGCAAACCCATAGCCTTCCAGAACATTCTCTTTACCAGCGCAGTGACATTAATACTACGCCACCACCTCTCCTGAATTGTGCTTCATATGGTGGGGTGTTTTAAACTTTGAAGGTGTTACAGAAATACAAGTTGTTGCTGTTATCATTCTAATCGCAATCGCTCACAGGAGAGAACATAAGAGCTAAGGGCAGGAAAAGGCCACTCAGCCCCTCGGCCATTCAACATAGGTCATGGCTGATCCCATCTTGTCCTCAACTCTACATTCCTGCCTGCTCCTCAAAACCCTTCAACCTTCCAGTAATTAAAAAGATGTTTATTCCTCCTCAAGTTTATTTAGTCTGCCATCGCCTGCTGTACTCTGGGGTAGTGAGGTTCACGACCCTTTGAGAGAGGTAGTTCCTCTCTCTCGATCTGTCCTGTTTTTAATCTATCACCTTTATTCATCTCTAAGATCTCTTGTTCCAGATTGCCTCACAACAAGAAGCATCCTCTCTACGACTGCTTTGTCAATCCCCTTTAACATCTTATAACACTTCAATTAGATCTTCTTTTTGAGGTATTATAAGATGCTAAAAGGGATTGACATAGTAGACATCAATCGTCTGGATCTCACAGAAGCATGGTGAGTGAATGAAGAGAGAGAGAGAGGTAGAATAGAGATAGAGAGAGAGAGAGAAAGAGAGAGAGAGAGAGAGAACGAGAGAAAAGAGGGGGGGGGGGGAAGACAAGTGAAACACAGAGGTCAAGAAGCCACTTAGGGTGGCACGGTGGCTCAGTGGTTAGCACTGCTGCCTCAGGGACCCAAGTTCAATTCCACCCTCAGGTGACTGTGTGGCGTTTGTGCGTTCTCCCCGTGTCTGCTCCAGTTTCCTCCCTCAGTCCAAAGATCTGCAGGTTAAGGTAGACTGGCTATGCTAAATTGCTCATAGTGTTCAGGGATATGCAGGCTAGGCGATTTGCCTAGGGTTTACGGGGATTGGGGGATGGGTTTTGGTGCAGTGTTCATGTCCAGTGTGTGGTGCTGGGAAGTCGATGTTTCGGGCAAAGGCCCTTCATCCGGATGCTGCCTGGACCTGCTGTGTTTTGCCAGCACCACACTCTCGACTTTTGTCTTGGTGAGGTGTGTCAACACCATTACTATGCACTGAATGACCTTCTTCCACACTGTAGGGATTCTGAGATTCTATGGATGAGTTTATAAGAGAAAGGTGTCCTAGAGTCAGTTAGATTGGCAGTCTGCACCCAGTGAAGCAATTTTATACATAACCAGTTTGAAAAGATTCCTCTGAGTTATGAGATTGGCTGCCAGTTAGTAATCACAGTCTGTGCTGTGGCTGATGGAAATGTAGCATTGTTAATGTAACAATATTTGTACAGAGAATTAATTAAACTCAGCCTTTGTCCAAAAACCCGCCATATTGAAGATCTTGTTCAAAAGCTCGGGATAAATTCTGTGCGAAAAGTGGTTCATTATCTCCCAATCTTAGTGCAGAGGAGTCGAGTGAACCTGTTAACTGCTGATCTTAATCTCATGCAAATGGGTCATGTTTCTCATTTAATTTTCATACATCTCAGTATTCGCAATGAATGAGCTCCTGTTCACGGTGAGCAGACTGTTCCTTTCCAGCCTCTTTCAATTGTCCTCTTAGAATTATGCTACCCCCTCCCTCTGTCACAGGCACCACACCCTAGTGACTGCAGTAGAATCCGGCACACATATCACACAGAACAAGGAATGGAAATGCTTCACAATTTTACCCATTATTTTAGACACCCAGGTGCCTCCCAAGCCCCTCCCAGCCAATTAAATACCTCCAAACCTCAATTCATTTGATGCTATAAGTAAGCCATTGACCCAATTTGCACAGAGGAAGCTCCCCCAAATGGCATCACCCATAGAGACCACATAATTGGTTTTAGTGGTATTGTGTGAGATTGAAGATGTTGACTGGGGAGAATTCCCCAATTGTTCCTCAAGAGTTTTTCACATCCACCTGAGAGGTCAGATAGGGTCTTGGTTATGTACTTATAGACACATACTTATATCATGTACATATCCAAATGTTTTCTTAAATGTTGCAACTGTATCTGCATCCACCACTTCCTCTGGTAGCTCATTCCACACATGAAACACTCTCTGTGCCAAAAGGTTGCCCTTCATGTCCTTTCTTAAACAAGCCAGAAGCTCCCGCAACCCCTGAGTGTGGGGACACTGGACCGATGGCTTTGATTCTCTTCTTTATCTCCAGCCACAGGAATTGCCGAGCTGTGTGAGACAGCAGAACGTGTCAGGAAAAATTGGAACACACATTAGTCCTGCACAAGCTACTTTCCATCAATGCACCTTTTACATTAATGTGTGAAGGATAATTTGCAATATGATAAAGTGGTTTGGATTTTCAGTCGAGGTAGAGATACAATTAGGTGTTCTAACCATGTTTTATGTCGATGGTCAGACCCAGACCTATCGAGTCATAGAGACATACAGCATGGAAATAGACCCTTCAATCCAACATGTTCCCAAACTAAATTAGTCTCACTTGCCTGCATTTGGTCCATATCCTTCCAAACCTTTCCTGTACATGATCTTATCCCAAAATCTTCTAAATGTTATAACTATATCTGCATCCACCCTCTGAATGTTCATTCGTCACATGAACCACCCTCTCTGTGAAAAAGTTGCCCCTCAGGTCCCTTGTAGATCTTTCTCCTCTCCCCTTAAAAATATGCCCCCCCCCTTAATTTTGAACTCCCCCACCCTAGGGAAAGGACCCTTGCAATGCACCCTATCTGTGTCCCTCATGATTTTATAAATCTCTTATAAGGTCACCTTTCAACCTTCTACACTCCAGGGAAAAATATCCCAGCCTATTCCAGCCTCTCTTCATAACTCAAGCCCTCCATTCCCGGCAATGTCCTTGTAAATCTTTCCTGAACCCTCACCAACTTAATAACATCCTTCCTGTAACAGGGCAACACAGTACTCCAAAGATGCCCCTCTACAACCTCAACATTTCTTGCTGGTTGGTCAGTGGGGAGTTGCAAGTGTTTGTTGTTTAGTTACCTAGAGGTGAAATGGAGGTCAAGATAGCCATCCAGTTCCGCCTGAACCTGATCATCTACCTAAGCACTAAACTGGTTCAACTATGACTTTCAATACAGCTCCAGGATGTATTCCTTCATGCAAACAGCCCTGAAACAGTCAGTACAGACACCAACGCTCCAAACATGTTTTAAACACACTAGCTGCCGAGGTAAGTGATGTAGTTATAAGACCACAGAAATAGGCCCCCCGGCCCACCTTATCTGTACGGGTCACCAAACATCTATATATCCTAATCCCATTCTCCTGCCTTTGGCCCATAGTCTTGCGGGCGCTGGTGTATATGTGTAAAGATACTGTATGGTGTTAGGGAACAGAGAAGTGAGAAATGGCAGAGTCAGCTAACAAGGCCTGACATGAGCTAATGGCAGGATAATGGGTGAGATGGGGCAGGAAGAATGGGTGTGGGGGTATTCAGGTCCACCTGCGGGCTTTCTGGTGAGGTCAGGTCTACTCATATTGGTTGAGAGGGTAGTCAGGTTCTGGGACTATGGGAGAGAGCATTCGAGTGGGAGAGAGCATTCAGGTGGGAGGGGGATTCAGGTGAGGGGCTGATAAGAGAGAATCAATGGTCAGATGTGGAGTTACTGAAATTTGAAAACATCTTATCTTTTCCTGAGTAATGATCTTGGGACTATCCAAACTGTCCAACTTTAACTCAGATTTAGAGACATTCACTCAGAACCTCGGAAACAGGGAATTACCATCAGAAGTTGCAATTTTCCAGGCATTGATTTAATTGTTAAGACTAACAATACAAATCAGTCATACATCCAGTTTCTGAAGATCTTGAGATAGAAACATCACTCACGTGATATGTGTGTGTGTGTGTCGGTGTCTGTGTGTATTTGTGTGTGTGTATATTTGTGTGCGTTTGTGTGTGCATGTGTGTGTAAGTGTGTGTGTGTATTTGTATATTTGTATGTGTGTGTATTTGTGTGTGTGTGTGTGTGTATTTGTGTATGTGTGTGTTTGTGTTTGTGTGTGCATTTGTTGATACTTGTGTATGCAAGTGTACTTCTATGTGACAGTGCATTTTTGAATGAAAATGTACACATATTTGAGTGTGCATGTGTGCCTTTGTGTTTCTGCATGTGTATTTTCATTTGCATACATTTATATCTGGTGATGGAGTTGTTTAATTATGTAGTAGTATTTGAGTGTGTATATGTATGCATATGTATATTTGCAAATGCATATTTTATATATGTGTGTATGTATACATTTATGTACACATTTGTGTGGATATATATTTGAGTATGTATATGTGCATGTACATTTGATGCCAGTCCACCCTATCTAACCCTCTGATTGTCTTATATGTCTCAATTAAATCACCTCTCCGCCTTCTTCTCTCTAACAAAAACAGCCTCAAGTCCCTCAACCTGTCCTCATAAGACCTTAATTCCATACCAGGCAACATCCTGGTAAATCTCTTCTGAACCCTTTCCAAAGCTTCCACGTCCTTCCTATAATGCGGTGACCAGAACTGTGTGCAATACTCCAAGTGTGGCTGCACCAGAGTTTTGTATAGCTGCAACATGACCTCATGGCTCCAAAACTCATTCCGGTGGTAAAAACAGTGACTGCAGATGCTGGAAACCAGATTCTGGATTAGTGGTGCTGGAAGAGCACAGCAGTTCAGGCAGCATCCAAAGAACTTCAAAATCGACGTTTCAGGCAAAAGGGCTTTTGCCCGAAACGTCGATTTCGAAGTTCTTTGGATGCTGCCTGAACTGCTGTGCTCTTCCAGCACCACTAATCCAAAATCCAAAACTCAATCCCTCTATCAATAAAAGCAAACACACCGTATGCCTTCTTAACAACCCTACCAACCTGGGTGGCAGCTTTCAGGGATCTGTTTGTCTGTATATTTGTGTGCATATATATTTGTGTATATTTTTGTGCGTGTACATTTGTATGTTTATATATGTATATGCGCATACACCTATATGTATGTGTGTTTTGCATTCGTGTACGTATTTGTGTGAATGCATTTGTGTATGTACATTCATGTGCATATATATCTGTGTATGTATATGTACATATACGTGTGTGTGTATTTGTGTGTGTATGTGTATGCACATTTGTGTTGTGTGTGTGTGTACATTTGTGTGCATATATATTTGTGTATGTATATGTTTGTGTACATTTGTGTGTATATATGTGCATACATTTGTGTGTGTACTCGTTTGTGTGTATTTGAATGTATATAATTATCCGTGCTTATATTTGTTTGCGTGTGTGTTCATGGACTGAGTCAGTGAGGAAACGAGGTGTGTCTTTTTTTTAATGTCTTTATCTATCTTTGTAAGAAAATTAAAATCTTCCCAAGAAGTTTTACTGAGAGAAGCTCAGATTGCTGGCTGTGAAGAACAGCAACGCGACACATTATAATGGATAGTCACTGACAAACAAGCCTGGAGCCAGCTGAAATGCCCGTATTTTTGCTGTTGTTTCTCAGATGCACTCAAACACATTTAGGAAGAGTCAGTCAGCCTTAACAGCTCTCCATCACCAGTTGACTGCTGATTATATCCATGGAGCCAGGGGCTCAGAGACAGTTGTATCAATTCCATCCATCAGTTCACTAATATGCCTCCTGCACACATCCCTACCTGTCTCCCCCTTATTCAGTATAATCTCCGTGTGTGCCCTTATCACACGTGTGTGCTTCCTTGTACTGTCATATAAACAGGATGGCTGCTGCCGAAAAAACATTCCCTCAGTAATCTGACTGAAACAGCTTGGTGCAATCTCTCTCTCTCTCTCTCTCTCTCCACCAACCCCCCACTCCCCCCAACTCTCTCTCTCTCTCTCTTCCCATACCTGAGAAACACTCACGAGGAGAGGGAAGCAGGCAGACAGAAGCTGGAGTAAGGTGAGAGTGACAGAAACTAGGGAGAGGGAGCAAGAAAAATAGAAAGACACAAAAACACAGGGAATGGAGATTTCGAAATGCAAACAGGGAGGAGGGAGAGAAAGGGAGATATTGCAGCAGAGAGGGACAGCAGGGGAGGACAAACCTATTTGAATCCAGTATGGACCCAGTTTGAGATTTACTGGCTGATACGAGCAAATGGTGGTTTTGACCAAGTTAGATCTGGGTTTGTACTGGAGTTGACCTCGGTGCACACCACTCGATTGGTCAGAGAGCTGGCCAGAGCAGATTCTTGATTGTTCAGAACAAACTCAGAGTGTCTCCACAGACACACTTTGGTGTGAGCTTGGATATAAAATCCTCAGAAGCATTCAGGTTTACAATCTCATTTGTCCTTTTTATTATTTTTAGATGGACCCTGCACAATAATCAAACTCCCCACCCTCACAACTAACCCCCGACTCTGCACCCTCAGCCCCCCCACCCTCACTAACCCTGACTGCAAACCATCACCATGATCATATTGAATGGTGGTGCAGGCTCGAAGGGCAGAATGGCCTACTCCTGCACATATTGTCTATTGTCTTATCACAATTCCCCCTCAATCCCCAACCTTCTCCCTATAACTCCCAACCCTCACCCCTCACTCCCCAACCTCACAACTATCCCCACC